>NC_043010.1:49015128-49017628 GCF_006345805.1 Octopus sinensis | reverse complement strand
TGGTTTCATTTATTTCAAGCCTTCACATGTCCTCTGCAGTCACAGCCCATGTTTCACTGCCATTTAGCATAGATGTATGTACACAGGCATCATACAATCTGCCTTTCACTCTGAGAGTAGTTACTAGGATTTTGATCTTTGCTAGATTAACTCTAAGGCCCCTAAATTCCAGACCTTGCTTCCATACCTAAAATTTCTTCTCTAGGTTAGGTAGTGATTCGGTTATAAGTGCAAGGTCATCAGCGTGGAGGTGCTCCTAGGGGCAAGCAGTCTTGAATTACTCTGTTATGGCCTAGAGGATTATTATTAACAAGAGGGGTTCAAGAACTGATCCTTGGTGAACAACTTGTATACATACACACACAGGCGTACCTGTGTGGTAAGAAGTTTGCTTCCCACTCACATGGTTCTGTATTCAGTTCTTAACAGGAAGTTTCACACCATTTTTTATTGATAGTGGAATTCATGAGCCAAGAAAATTAACATCCGGGTACTCTTTTACTTGTTTCAGTCACGTGACTGTGGCCATGCTGGAGCACCGCCTTTAGCCGAGCAAATCGACCCTAGGACTTATTCTTTGTAAGCCTAGTACTTATTCTATTGATCTCTTTTGTTGAACCGTTAAGTTATGAGGATGTAAGTAAATACACCAGCATCGGTTGTCAAGCGATGTTGGGGGGAGGGGGTGGACAAACATAGACATTCAAACATATACATACACACATACATATACATATACTTATATATGACGGGCTTCTTTCAGTTTCCATCTACCAAATCCACTCACAAGGCTTTTGCCGGCCCGAGGCTATAGTGGAAGACACTTGCCGAAGGTGCCACGCAGTGGGACTGAACCCGGAACCATGTGGTTGGTAAGCAAGCTACTTATCACACAGCCACTCCTATGCCTAAAAAAACTATCTTTGGGCTTGTACTAAGACAAAATAAAAAACTATACCAGAATTGAAAGCCTTTGTCTTACATATCCATTCATAATTCTAAAAGCAATGAGGCCACCAACATGATATTTCAAAGCATAACAACACATACAATGATTCCAGGATTAAGAAAATCCTTCAAACACATACTATCATTAAAAGCAAAACAGCCCAAATCAATGAAAAAAGATATGAACAAAGGCCAATTAACAGAAGCAACAGTAAAAAAAAAAAAAAATGCAGAAGTTGCAACTATGGTATATGTTTAAACCTGTCAGAAGGATCAGAGATCTGTTTTAAACAAGGACAACTCTTCAAAATAATGTTATATGTGCATTGGCTCAGGATGCATAGAAAACTACATAGGAAGACAATGCATAAGTTTGCATAGACCTCAAATTCGGACACTGGAAAGAAGTAATTAGGTCTCAGTGAATATATAGCTAGATATGCCAGCAAGAAATACCCGAATTTTATGATATTTGCCATGTATCAATTTCCTGATGGCACATTGCAACAAAAAACACATTAGCAAAGGAACCACATTCATAATCAAATACTAACCACTTCTTAAAACTGTGGGAAAGAAGATTAGTATTGCTACTGCTGCAGCTACTACTACTATTACTACTACTACTACTACTACTACTACTACTACTACTACTACAACTGCTGTGCCCACACCTATTACTGTAGGAGCGGAACAAATCATTCCCACTACATCTATGACTTCAACCATTTCCACTACTTCTGTTACTACAACTACTGCTTAAGTTACTATTACTTCCATTAGTGAGAGATTCAGCCACTACTACTGTGGTCACTACTATTACTGCTACTACTACTGCCACCTACCATACATCCTCTCTAACAACTATGAACCACTTTTTAATATCAATATTATTGGTAAGCAACAATAACTGCCACTGCCAAAACTGTTATTACTACTGTTATGACTCAGCAACCACCAGGAGAGCAATAACACTATTATTTGAAGTTTATAAGAAAACCATGTGAACATTTGAAGACTGCTTACAGAAAAGATTAAATTAATTTATGCATTTTATTTTTGCTTGGCTTATTGCATGAATAAATTATTTTAAAACAATTGAAACCGGTAACATATTTTGATGATGTAAATATTCTAAGCCTTTTATTCATAAAATTGTCAAAGTCAAAGCATCTTGTTTTTGATATATAAATATATATATATATATAATGTATATATGCTTTCATGTGGCTTGGTAAGAATCTTACTTCCCAACCATATGGTTTTGGGTTCAGTCCCACTGTGTGACACCTTGGGCAAGTATGTTCATATGTTCTACAATAGCTTTGGATGAACCAAAGCCTTGTGAATGGATTTGGTGGATGGAAGCTGAAAGAAACCCATTGTGTAAATAATATATACATATTTGTGTGCATATGTGCATGTGTGTTACTATCTCTCTTGTCTTCACAAGAGAGATAGTGAAACCTGATAAATGGAAAAATATTACCTTGCCTAGAAACAGGCGAGGGTTAACAGTCCTACTAGCTCTTTGTGATTCACAAACAGCTTC
>NC_043010.1:48992628-49010128 GCF_006345805.1 Octopus sinensis | reverse complement strand
TTCAGGGGTCACCAATTGTAACAGGATGAGAGGTTCCCGCACTGGATGAATGCAGCTCGCATCCTTGACATTAAAATATTAATCGAAGGAAAGAGTCAAGACTCCTGATTAACTTCAAAAGCATAAATATTTTATTTCTGGATTCGCAATATATACATACTTCTTTCTGGGCGAATCGGCAGCCTAGGAGCTCGTTGCAGTAGTCAAGTGGAGTGAGCCAAATCCTGTCCGTTCAAGCATAGCGGAGAAACACCACGAGGTAGCAGCTTGAGAGAGCTGATAAAACAAGACCGTCCTATTCGGCTCTCAGCGTTCGAGAGAGCGATACGAGGGAAATTTCGCTGCTGCTAGTTTTCTGCGCATGCGCATGTGGGAACTTCCGACAGACCTCCCGGAAGAATCCAACTCTGCGCATGCGTGCTGGAGATTTCCCAAGTTGGCGTGACTACACGCTAAAGGACACTGATACTGACATGGGGACTACAATAGGGGATGACGCTCCAACTTTGTAAACATTGCGAAAACGGGCAGCTGAATTTAGGAGAGCAAGGGAGAGTCTTAAATTTGACCAAAGTCTACACGTCCTGCAGCTGCACAACCGAGGAAAACACTGATTGTGTTTACCATATAGTGTTAGAATGACAGGCGATTGACTATAAATATCAGATAGCCATTGCTATTAGCTTATCCCGTGAACAAGACACTTTATTTCACACTTCTCCAATCAACTTACCTAGCAAAATGAGTTATACCTGTATTTCAAAGGGCCGACTTTGTCACATTCTGTGTCACGCTGAATCCCTTTGAGAACTACGTTGAAGATACGCGTGTGTGTGAAGTGTCCAGCTAGTTGCACGTTAATTTCACGAGCAGGCTGTTCCGTTGATAGGATCAACTGGAACACTCGTCGTCGACACCGACGGAGCACCAGCTAACTTCTCTTTATGTGCATGAGGAGAGGGAAATGTAAATCGTGTTCAATTAATAAATTGTAATGTCCTTGTCTTTTCCTTTCTTTCACTCTTTCTGGATTTTTTCTGTTTTTGACAGGCAAGATTTCAAAAATCAAAGTTTATTGAAAATTTAAAAATTTGGTATATTAATGTAGTTTTCCAAGCTGAATTGCTGGAGTTATTTCACTCTTTCCAGAAAAAAAAAATTAAAGTTATAGAGGTTTAAAGTTTGTTCATTTTCACTCAGTCAGGAAACAGGATTTGGAAGCAGTCATTTTGTGCGTGGCTGCACATTTTGTCAACATCCTGAAAATAGCACTAGTGTTTTGTATGAAACCGTAATCAAATGAATTACGCACGACATATAACCCCTCATAACTTATTTATTCTTTTGAATTTTCAGAAAATTTTTGCGTATTTGTATTCTATACGCAAAAATTCAAACGATTATGCAAAAAGAAAAAAATTGCGGGGGAACATGATTTAGGGCCTTTTTAGCTATTATTTTCTAGCACACATCACAACAACCTCAATGACAAAAAAAAGAACGTGTAAGCAATACGTATGTTGTATTTTGAAGCATTCAATGTGCATTTAATGCGATAAACAGCATATTACAAATTAAAAATTTCTCAAAATAAGAAACTTTAGCACAAACCTAAAAGATTTATCCAAAAACAAAATAGCACATTACAAATTATATATTTTCAAAATCAAACATCTCAACAATCTTCGCAGGACCAACAACCTTAACTAGATGACGGAGCAGGTCTTCCGCAAATAATTCCCTAACATAGCTGTTATAACCAGCAGCTGTGCAATTCTTCAACACAAAACCAGACTGAAGTCAACTCCTTAACCCACGAGTAAAGGAAAAGAACTACAGTCCTAAGAGGAAAGGTGCCACCTTCAAACCATGTGTCTTTCCTCACTGACACAGGCTCCATGCATCCTTGGCGCGAGCACCGCCAATACATCTCTCCTCTATGTTTGCTTGTACTCATAAAATGCTTCTTCATTTTGCATAATTTTCTTTTGGGCATAACACTCTTTTCTTGCAAGTACGAAACCACATCCTCCTCTGGCGCGTGATTTAAAGCCTATCTGGCTGCTATTTTTAGCACTTATGACAACCACCTCAATGACTGGAACACGTTTGTCAACACGTACTTTCTCACAGGCAAAAGAGTTCTCATGTTTGACTTTTTTCTATGGAAACAGGCATGAATGTGACTGTGGCCTACGATTGGCTAAAATTACCCAAAATGTTAAAACTTTAATAGATAATAATTCTTTATTCACTGATTTATAGCGAAAATGATTTTCATGATATTGACTATTCTTTTCTTTACTTACTTGTTTCAGTCATCTGACTGCAGCCATGCTGGAGCACCGCCTTTACACGAGCAAATCGACGCCAGGACTTATTCTTTGTAAGCCTAGTACTTATTCTATCGGTTTCTTTTGCCGAACCGCTAGGTTATGGGAACGTAAACACACCAGCATCGGTTGTCAAGCGATGTTGAAGGGACAAACACAAACACAGACACATAAACATACACACACACACATATACATATATACGACGGGCTTCTTACAGTTTCCGTCTACCAAATCCACTCTCAAGGCTTTGGTCGGCGCTAGGCTATAGTAGAAGACACTTGCCCAAGGTGTCACGCAGTGAGAATGAACCTGGAACCATGTGGTTGGTAAGCAAGCTACTTACCACACGGCCACTCCTACGCCTAGCATATAAAAGCATATCATTACGCTGAATATGGAATCAATTCGAACAGAAATTGAAGAGATAAGCGTAGGAGTGGCTGTGTGGTAATTAGCTTGCTTATGAATCACATGGTTCCGTGTTCATTGCCACTGCATAGCACCTTGGGCAAGTGTCTTCTACTATAGCTCGGGCCGACCAAAGCCTTGTGAGTGGATTTGGTAGACGGAAACTGAAAGAAGCCCGTCGTATATATATATGTGTATATGTATGTGTCTGTGTTTGTCCCCCCAACATCGCTTGACAACCGATGCTGGTGTCCCGTAACTTAGCGGTTCGGCAAAAGACACCGATAGAATAAGTACTGGGCTTACAAAGAATAAGTCCTGGAGTCGATTTGCTCGACTAAAGGCGGTGCTCCAGCATGGCCACAGTCACATGACTGAAACAAGTATAAGAGTAAAAAGGGTAAAGAGATTGAAAATTGACAGCAAACAGAAAAGATCCCTTTTTGTATCTGTAAGTGCATATTTCTGCGTCCGTGCGTGCGTGTTTGCCTTCAGTGCCAAAAAGTACCGTCGCCAAAACAAATTCAATGTCCAGTAGAACCATGCGAAATCATCAATGTCCAAATAGCCCTGCCCAGTGGTTTTGGTCTGTGATTTGAAGGAGACTTAACTGCCGTTTCTAGCATTTCAAACAGCCACATGTATTACTCCCTCGTTGGCTCTCTCTCTCTCTCTCTCTCGCTGACTCTCTCCTATTGTAAAAAGGATTATTATTATTATTATATTATTATCATAATTCAGTAGTTTTATTTTTATAACGTGCTTTCACTTCACTACCGAGCGCAGCTCTGTGTGTCTTGGGTATGTGCTGTGATTTGTTGTGATGCTCTGATGGTTATTGTATGGAAAGTGTTCTGCGTAGGATGTGTGCAGTGCCTAGTAGTGCAATTTTCTGTATGTTATATGTGTTTGTAAGTCCTGGTGTTTTTGTTATGTATTTGTCTGAATATTTTTTTATCATGCCTAATGCACCTACTATGATAGGTATTGATTCTGTTTTTAGATTCCATTATTATTATTATTATTATTATTATTATTATTATTATTATTATTATTATTATTATTATTATTATTATTAAACGTAGGAGAAATAGAAAGATGGATACATAGACGTGGAGCGCCAGTGAGATTAAAAAACACAGGTAGAGGGGAAGTTCAAGATGCTGCGTAAAGTGATAGAGTAGGGAAATATATCTTTTTTTAAGGTTTATTTGATATCTATCCATAACATGTAAAGGGCGGATTATCAAAAAAAAAAAACATTAAAAAACCCCAGTCCTGTGTACATATACATACATACACACATATCTTTCGATGATGCATTCATCGTAAATCAAAACTTCCATAAAATTTAGTGTGTAAACATGGCTATCATACGCTCTCCTTGTGTCGCCTTGAAATGCAATGATGACGTACGTGCATATTGAAGAGTGCAAGGGATCACTGGAGTGTTATTTGCATAGTATCGAGTTGTTGTTGATGATTTTATTATTATTATTATTATTATTATTATTATTATTATTATTATTATTATTATTATTATTATTATTATTATTGTTATTATTATTATCATCATTATTATTATTGTTATTATTATTATTATTATTATTATTATTATTATTATTATTGGTCAGCTGTTCTCTGGAGTGAAAACAGGCAATCGAAGGAGTTAAAGAGAAGATGGATATACAAACATATATGCATACATACATACATACATACATACATACATGTCTATCTATCTATCTATCTATCTATCTATCTATCTATCTATCTATCTATCTGGTGAAAGAATGAGTGAGAAACAGAAAGAGAATATAGGAGAGAGAGAGAGAGAGAGAAGGAGAGAGAACACAATTGATAAGATCTAGATAATATAAACAAGGTTGATTTTTCTGAAAAAAGTTAATTGTGTGAAAGAGACGTAATTTCGATCCCAGTTCTTAAAACTAGGGGTTCCCAACCGCTGAACCTTGGATCCTTTGGTATTGAGCCGCTCAGAAGGAATAAATTTTCAATTGTTTTCCCTATTAATATTGACTGTCGCAGTCTGCCGGGTGTTTTTACATTATATGTATTTATCATATATGTGTATTGTGAAGGTGCTTGGCCTGGTGGTTAAGGCGTTTCACACCATGATCTCTCATCCAGGTTTCAATTCCTGGACAGAGTGATGCGTTGTGTTCTTGAGCAAAACACTTTAACTCATGTTGCACTCCGATCAGTTCGATATCCGACGTGTGGCACACCGCGTACCTGCACAGGCAATGTCGATTTAATGGAGAGAGAGAGTGTGTACAATGAGCTAATTTATTGTACAAACATTTGATCACTATAAACGAATCATTTGTGCAGGTTCAGCAAGAAATTGTAGAACCGTCTTTCTTGGACAATGTGAGACTACTATTATCATCATCACGCATGTCTATTATATATCACATATATAATGTGATATATATGTATTATAAGGAAAGTTGATACATAGATACCTACACACATTGTTAAATTAAAAGCGGAAGAGAGGAGGAACACAGAGGAAGTGAAAGAGAAAGAGAGAGAGAGGAGAGAGACATAGATACAGACACAGCAAATATTGGATGTCACTTTCACTTTTCATTACCACACGAGGATAAAATTAACTCGCAAGTGGCTGAGTACTCCACAGACATGCATATCATTAACGTAGTTCTCAAAAAGATTCAGCCTCACACGGAATATGACAAGGCTGGCCCCTTTGAATTACAGCTACAACTCATTTTGGCCAGCTGAGTGGACAGGAGCAAGATAAACCTTCAAGTGGTTGGAAGAAAACGAAAAAAGATCCTATATGGGGCAGGAAAATCTTTTTAGTCGTTAGCGTTACTATGGGTGTTAATCCGATCCTAATAGCGGCATTTGTGGATCACACAGATCTGGAGGCCAAGCCCCTGTATAAACACCGATGCGCAAGCGTGAGTCCAGGGCGAATACACGACGGAATAGCAATTATTTCGTCTTAGCTTTCACTGCGTATACTAAACATATGACATTTTTGCCTTACGATATAGAACATTTCCTTTTCTTTCACCCTTTTTAAAAAATGGCACTTCGTTGGTTACGATGACGATGTTCCTGTTTATCTGATCAACGAACAGAATGCTCGCAAAATTGACTCGCAAGTGGCTGAGTACTCTACGGACATGCATACCATATAAACCCGTCACATATATATATATATATATATATATATATATATATATATATATATTATATATATATATATATATATATATATATATATATATACCGGAGTAAACACATAAATGTGAAACAAGGTGGAAAAAAGAGTACTCAAATACCAGTGGTAGAGTAATATGCTTTATTTTAAGGTTTTTTCCTCGAATTTTATAATTTTTATAATTTTTTATATATATATATATACATATATTTTTGAGCTTTTTTTGTTTATCGCTCGAAGATTGACCGTTTTTTCTAAAGGGCCAATCAAACAAGTCCATTTTTTTTAAAGGTGTAGCGTTTGTAAGAGTCTAGATTGAATTGATATATCGGTTCCATTCTAGCAAAAACTGTCTGATGAACGGCAACGAGAAACTCAGAGTAACAGATTTTGTTGAATTTTCTGCTGCTTAAAATAAAGTATATATATATATATATATATATTATATATATATATATATATATAATATATATATATATATATATATATATATATATATATATATGTATATAAATGTGTGTGTTTGTGACTGTCCCCCATCTACCATTATTTGACAACCGATGTTGGTGTGTTTGCGTCCCCGTAACTTAGAGACTAATAGAATAAGCAGCAGGTTTGTAGGGAATAAGTCCAGGGATCGATTTCTTCGACTAATGGGCTGTCCTCCAGCTTGGCCACCGTCAAATGACAGAAACGAGTAAAAGAATAAAAGAATACCACAAGAATGTTCTATACCACAAAACCAAGAATGTTCTTTGGATATGGACAATGTATTTTAGGGCTAAATAATTCTGTTTACGTTTGCGTAACTGAGATATTTTGGCTGGATTACATTGCTTTCGGTTTTACACGTCTTTCTATATTCTGTAACTGTAACAATATAGAAACAGCTCTCATAGCATCAGCACACAATTTACAGATATATGGAAAAATTGTTAGCGCGAAACCGGTCCGTGGTGTGAAACAAGCCGAGGACTGCTGCTCTAAACCACCAAACTACTTATGATTTCCCCCACATTGAAATTGTTTGGATGGTTTGGCAATGGATGAAGCTGATTAGGTGTCATCCGCGATGGGATGTGTCTGACTCCTAAACACTACTCTCTCGCTAGCTTAGTCACCCTCTTCACTATAAAACAGGTATAACAGTTGTATTCGATCACAGGTTTTGCCACATAGAAATCACAAGTTGATCATGTACGCAAACTCAATTTCGGTTCAATGAACGGCTGTTCTTCACGTGATAGTCTAGTGGTATGCCTAGAATCTCCCGTGAACAGAGCCTACAAATACAGCTCATTTGTGGGCGAAAACCTCAGAGTGATTCCATTCCTTGGAGGCGTTCACTTTCGACACATAGCTGTTTTCACAGCTACATATTCAACGTGGCACGATAGAATAAGCCACACTTCAGCAATAAGAGTATATGTATTGATTTGAAAAATTAGCCCGAATGTTGAATTTCTGACTTGTCATATATAGTTTCATCTGAATATTCCTTTTCTTGTATTGCATGAACACTTTCTGTATTAATGCAGCAATAAATTATGTTTATATACATAGAATAAGCTTTCTCTCTGACTCGCTACCCAGGTATTAATTCACTTTAGACAGTCTTTTCACTGTTGTAAATAGGAAAAGTTACAGAAAAGTAACGTTGTATATTTAACGGATGGTTGTTTAGTTTGGGCAGCAAGTCGAACTAGCTACATCAGAGCAGTAGAACATCCAGGGTGTCATTATATAGTCCTTGCCATTTATTTTGTTTTCTAACCTCAAGTCTCAAAAAGCTCTAGATCTTTAAAAGTGGTGGAAGGAGATTGTAAGGCATTAACTCTCTCAGACCTGGGCCCCTGTGTCTAACTCTACTCTCCACCTGGGTTCTCGAGTAAAAAAATAAATAACTGCATATACATGAGTAATGATTGCTGGCAAACAAACAAACAAATGGACAGAATCGGCTGCATCTTCTTTTTGTACTTGTGTTGTTTATTGCTGCTTCACCAGGAATCTGGCAGAGATGACGTTTAACCTATTCCCACTATGGCGGGAATACGGCCTGACAGGGTTAATACCATTTATAGGTAGACGCGGGTCATAATGCAAGCTTCGGATCTTTTCGGTTTGAACGTCAGTTTTTAACATAATTTCTAGGTAACTAAAAAATTTTAAACTTCGTATACTGGTAGAATGTGTTTATAAAACATCTTTTTCTCTTGGCTCTATTGAGAAAATTCTATAGTTTGTAAGATATTTGTTTTTTTTTTTCAATTTCTGCAATTTCAACCAATCGGTGACGTCCATTGAGGTAAAAAAAAAACATTCTGTGCCGTATGAATATGTCCCTCTTTTAAGAAACAGATTGGGTTTATTTACATTTGTGAACAAAAAAAAGATACCCTTCCCCCCACCCCTAACCCTAACCCTAACTAACCCTAACCCTAAAATAGATTGAAATGGAATAGATCGATACTAGGGTCATAATTATGGGTGACAATTTCATATGACACCGCTAGAAAAAACTGCCGTTCAAACCGAAAAGATCCCAAGCTTCCTCTGTTGATCAAATGAGCAGTACATTGTTATAATATTTATTATTCTAGATTCTTGAAAATAAATATATACCGAAAAACGTTATTGATATCATGAATGGCACTTAACGTTCTGATATCGACTTTGCCTTTCATCCTTTCGGGGTCGATAAATCGATAAAATAAGTACCAATCGAATACTGGGGTCAATGTAATCGACTTATTCCTTGCATGAAATTGCTGGCCTTGTGCCAAAATTTGAAGCCAATATCATGACTGGCCAGTGAAACACCAGATACTGCATACGGGCAATTTGGTTAACAAGTAGTTTACTGTCCTAAAAAAGCGTGAATGTAAATTGCAACAGAAACCGTTAACGATGACAGTGGCAACCTCTATATTATATTATAACATGAAAACGATGCATAGAACGTGCATAGAACTTTTTTACGGTCTCTGAACAGATTTCTCCACACACTCTCATGTAGATACATTGCTGATAAAACATCACTCGTTCAGCATTGTCACCTGAGCTACTTCTTGGCGAGTATCCATCGCCTTTCGACTGTCTGAGTATGGATGCTCTTATCGTTGGATCAACAGAATTTTTAGAATGATATACAACTTTACAACTACATATGTGTCCTAAACTAACTTAGGAAGCCCACTTATCAAATAACAAACGTGTCCTTGTGGTTTTGCACTGGTGCTGTCGCGTATACCGATTATTCTGCGCTGTAGCGGTAAAATTCAGCTGCTATTTCAGAAATGCTCATGCTATCACACGAAGATATATAAGGAAGCCTGCCCATCTGATATCAACCGCACTGTGACTTTTCACCGATGTTCATTGGGTAAAACAACTATACTACATCGCAGCGGTATATCTCAGCTGCTATTTCAGAAATGCTCATGCTATCACATGAAGATATTATATAATTAGGCGTCTGTATTTATGAAAATTGTGGTGGCGTGTAGCTTAGTGGTTAGGCTGTCAGCATCATGATCATGAGATTGTGGTTTCGATTCCTGGACAAGGAAATAGAAAATTGGAAAGAAGAGTATAGGGATATTTGAGCAAGATAAATGGAACTAAACATTTATAGCAAAACATTTTGATTTTACGTATTAAGCAACACTTATTAAAATGTCACAATGCATCAATGAGAGGAAAAAAGCTGATCGTATTTTGCCATAGAAAACTAGGAGGTTGGATGTATAGTACTGGATTCGATCCCACGTTTTGTCACATAAAAATCAAAATTCGTTCATGTGCACAAACCCAATTGTTATCCAATAAATGGCTGTTGTTAACGTGATAGTTCGGTGGCTCGTCTAGATTTTCTGTGATCGCAGCTTACAAATAGACAAATTTGTAAGCTGCGAATTGGGCAGAGTGTTGCAGACATCAGAGCCTCAGAAGAAAAAGACACCACGAATATGTATTTGATGTGTAAAAATTAGCCCAATGTCAAATTTGTAACAAAAGTTTTCTGTACGCGTCACATACCGTAAATCCTCGAGTATAATCAGCATTTTTTCCCCAAAATTTAAAGGTCAAAATCCCTAGTGCGTACTATATACGAGGGTAAAAATGAAAAATATTTCCTAAGCAATGTCCGAGTCTCTATTTGCTGTCCGGCAATGTTTATCCAAGCGCATTTTGTGATGCTGGGCACGAAAATACCTTAAGCTAAACCTGAAAGCAATGAAGTCATAAAAGAATCATCCATAACTTGCAGTAAGCAACATTTATTAAAATAAAAGTATCCAGAACACAGAATAACCTGTAACAAAAGCAATTTGCAAACATTTACATTCACATATAACAGTTAAGAACATCACCATTATTGTATTACGCATACGCGGAAGTGTTTGTTCGACTAGGTGCTGCTGGCTTAATTACGCACGACTCAAGTTAGAGAAGGTGTGCGTATTATACACAAGGTTTAGGTTTTTCAGAAGTACAGCCCCCTAAAAATCCCCTGCGTATTATACTCAAGGGCGGACTATATTCGAGGATTTACGGTACGTTGTTTCATCTGAACATTTCTTTTCCTTGTATTGTATGAACCCCTTCCGTATTAATGTAACAAATAAATTATGTTTAAAAACAAAACAAAAAACAAAAAAAACAAAACACTCTTCCTTGTTAAAGATGAGACTTTTGAAATATCAATACTTAGTTTCCTCGTTTGATTACTATCAACAGATTTTCACACATATGGTTAAATGCTAATTTTAATATTCAGAAAAACCGTACACATGAATAAATGATGGAAAACAGCAATGCAATAATTTCCAATGCATGCCTCACTAAATGTTCAAAATTTTTCAATATCTCCAAAAGATTTCTGATATCTCACCCCGAAAAGATAAAGCTTTAACTTTGGATATCAAAATATCATTCGAATGTAAATTACATTCGAGTAGCTGCAAGAAATCAGGAGCTACATCTGACGAGAAAATATCAAAAAAAGAGTTTTGCATATTCGTCATTCAATCTCTTGATATCGTAAATCTTAAGACCTGCTTTGAAAGTGATCGAAAAGCTTGAAACATAGCAGCTGTAGGGAAGTGAAACGTACTTGGCAAAAACTGAAAACATTTGCTAAGCTGAAAGCTTCTGGGTAAAGAGAAAAAGTGATGTAATTTCTGTTAAATTGTAACGTTACAATAAGTTACTATAGTTCTCTCTGTCTATCTATCTATCTATCTATCTATCTATCTATCTATCTATCTATCTATCTATCTATCTATCTATCTATCTGTCTGTCTATCTGTCTGTCTGTCTGTCTGTCTGTCTGTCTGTCTGTCAGTCTATCTATCTATCTATCTATCTATCTATCTATCTATCTATCTATCTATCTATCTATCTATCTATCTATCTGTCTGTCTGTCTGTCTGTCTGTCTGTCTGTCTGTCTGTCTGTCCGTCTATCTGTCTATCTATCTGTCTGTCTGTCTGTCTGTCTGCCTGTCACTCTCTCTCTCTCTCCCTCTCTCTCTCTATCTATCTATCTGCCTGTCTCTCTGTCTGTCTGTCTCCCTCTCCCTCTCTCTATCTGCCTGCCTGCCTGTCTGTCTGTCTGTCTGTCTTTCTGTCTGTCTCTCTCTCTCTCTATCTATCTATCTATCTATCTATCTATCTATCTATCTATCACTCGAAAAAGCACACAAAACACACATACACATACGGAACACGCATAAACACACAACTTCCCCATAAAAATGCACAGTACACACGTACACTACAGGGTCACACACATGCACACACACACACACACACACGTGTACACACCACAAGAACAAGCACTCATCAACTGCTACACACAAGCGATTGCACACGCATGCTCACGCACACTCACACACGCACCATAGCCTCACACACACACAGTAGCCTTACACACATACGCACACGTCCATATGCACTCACACACATACACACACAGGGACACAAATACACGAAACGTACATCACTCCACACAACGCACGCACTAGGTTACTTCTACACATACACACACACACACATTTCCATACTCACACAGAGGCCCATGCGTTTGCACACACACACAATAATCCCACATACATATACACACGTCCATATGCACACACACACATACATACCAGTACATGAAACGTATATCACTCCACAAAATGTACGCACTAGGTTGCGTATACACATACACACACACAGGCCCACATGATTTTAAGCTCACCAACACATACATTCATGAGCGCTCGCCCTCATTCTCACATACACACTCATACACACCATTCCCACATACACACACACGCTTGCGCACCTTAGTTTTTCCGGGTCACCATTATTCTCTCCCTTTCACTCAACCTCTTTCTTCCGGCCATTGCATGAGGTTGAACCGTTAATCCCAACACATTTTCTCTCTCACTGTTATTTTCGTTCTCTCACCATTCCCCGCCTCTCAATTCTTTCTGTCGAAGAACGTAAGCTCGAAACGTCAAAGACTTTTCCATTCCCCCCGAGCGTCAAACTAATACATCTGCTTGTTGTTCTTTCACCTGTCTTTGTTTTTTATCTTCTGCATGGCCGCAGCTTTGAGCTGAAGCAAGAAAAACGAAGATAAACCTCGCTAAGATAAATATTTCAATCACCTGAAGATTGACTGTAACCACAACTCGAATTATTACGAATTGGACAGCCATGAAACGATCGTAGTGTTTTACTCATTATCTTTTATTAAACTTTAAATAATTTTGATATATATTTAAAATAATATAAATTAATTAATTTTATGTATTGGCTTAAGTTTTTCATTGTTTGATTTGCCTAATAGTGGTTTTATCTCTAATTTGATATAATATATATATATATATATATATTATATATATATATATATATATATATATATATATATATATATATATATATATATATATATATATATGTAAAATAAAATACAAAATAGGACAAGAACGCAAAACATCCAGATAGACGATACAAAAAAAAAAGCCTTTTATCTCCAGTCAAGAACCGGATCATCCTCGCAATTTCGGCTGATATATATATATATATATATATATATATATATTCATATAAAGACATGCATATGCACACACACATACATGTTTGTGTGTGTATGTCTACATATACATTACATGCAGACACGCATAAATATATGCATATATATATATATGCATACACACGCATACACATATGCATATATAGGTGTATATGTATATATGTTTATATATATGTGTGTGTGTGTGTGTATAATTCTGTGAATGATTATTTTTAACTTTGTAACTTCGTGTGTAAGCATACAATACCATACCATACCATACCATACCATACCATACCATACCAAACCAAACCATACCATACCATAAGCAGATCAGAGTGGTACGTTTCTTGACCATCACATGACCAAGGAAGCGAAATACGTACATATATACCAGGCGTTCGGACACTTGTGAGTGGATAGGTGGATTGATTTTTACGTTTCCAAGACGACAGTGGCGTATCAATGATGATCAAATCGCTACACTATTTCGCTTCTGACTATATCGACTTCTCCATTTGCACGCTGGTGTTAGATGTCTCTGTCGTATACGTTACTTAAGTATTCATCAGATCAATGGAGCCGTCAAATTTGTAGATTTGGACGCTAAATCAAGCTACTTTACGCCTCTACGTATGTAATGTAATGTAATGTAATGTAATGTAGTGTAAAGTATGTATGCATGTATGTATGTATGTATGTATGTATGTATGTATGTATGTATGTATGTATGTATGTATGTATGTATGTATGTATGTATGTATGTATGTATGTATGTATGTATGTATGTATGTATGTATGTATGTATGTTATACGCGTATACACACAAATATATACGTACATATATATACACACACATATATATATGCATATACATATTCATATATGCATATATCCTTGTATGTATGTATATGTGTGTGTGTGTATATATATATATGTGTGTATATATATATATATATATATGTGTGTGTGTATATATATATATGTGTGTGTATATATATGTGTGTGTGTATATATTATATATAATATACGCTATGTATATAATGTATATTCATATATACGATAAGTATATAATGTATATTCACATATACGGTATATATGTATATAATGCATGTATACATATACAGTATATATATATATATATGTATAAACGTATATATCATATATATGTACTATATATAAGTGTATATATGTATATATATGAATATAAATATATATGAAAACACACCACACACACACACACACCACATATATATATACACACACACGCACATACACAGACACACACACACACATATATATATACACATATGTATAATGAAACACATATAGGCACACACACACACACACACATATATATATATACGCTATATACACACATACGTATATACATATACACACATATACACATATACACCTATGTATTTATACGATATAATTATGTATGTCCATGTACGTAAAGGTGTTTGAAATAGATCAACGTATCATTTATTGATGTATATTTAGTTGTGCAGCATCCTTTCTCTCTCTCTCTCTCTCTCTCTCTCTCTCTCTTCATGTCATCTCTTGACTGAAACTGTTATTCAACTTTTGGAGGAGAAAGAAGAGATTTACAACTTTGCAATCAGAATCCCGTTCACACGTCCAGTAAATATTCTTCACATTTGCCCCGCCTTGGAGGCGGATTGATCAACACAGCCGCCGCCGCCGCCACCGTGACCACCACTACGACTACGACGACGATGACGACGACGACGATGATGACCACGATGATGACGACGACGACGACCACTACCACCACCACCACCACCACCACCACCACCACCACCACCACCACCACCACCATACCACCACCACTACAAGTACTACCACTATCACTAACACCAGCACCAGCAACCGCAGTAGCAGCAGCAGCAACAGCAGCAGCAGCAGCAACAGCACCAGCAACAGCAGCAGCCCCACCACCACTACCACCATCGCCGCCGCCGCCGCCACCACTACACCCACTAACATCACCTGCAGCTGTACCAGCCGTTCAAGAATTTGGACCTGAAGATCTCCATTTCCAGCGACTTTTAGGACCACCTCCCAGTGGTGTCCGGCGTCAACGAAGAGCCCTCGACTACAACAAGACGACCAAAGTTTTTTGTTTTTCCAAGGTCTGGGGTCTCCCGCCCCTAAACCCTAGACCATCACCTAATCACCCTTACCCGTCTTGTTGCTTAACAAAAACAACAACAACAGCAACAGCTGCAGAAGCAACACCACCACCACCACCACCACCACACCACAACCACCACCACCACCGCCGACGCTACCACCACCATTAGCATCCCCTGCAGTAGTACCAGGAACAGCAGCACCACCACCACCACGACCACCACTATCTCTACGAACACCACTGATGTATGAGCAGCAGCGTCACCATTATCACAATCATTACCATCACCACCATCAGCAATACTATCACGAGGCCACCACCACCATCACCACCACCATCACCACCATCAGTAACACTGCCGCCCCTAATTTCCTTTATATCTGTTTCTTTATTGCTCACACGGGGCTAAACATAGAGGGAACAAACAAGGACAGACAAATGGATTAAGTCGATTACATCGACCCCAGTGCGTAACTGGTACTTAATTTATCGACCCCGAAAGGATGAAAGGCAAAGTCGACCTCGGCGGAATTTGAACTCAGAACGCAACGACAGACGCAATACCACTAAGCATTTCGCCCGGCGCGCTAACGTTTCTGCCAGCTCGCCGCCTATCACAATCATTACCATCACCACCATCATCAATACTATCACGAGGCCACCACCACCACCACCACCACCATCAGTAACACTGCCGCCCCTAATTTCCTTTATATCTATCGCGCTAACGTTTCTGCCAGCTCGCCGCTTTAAACAAAACAAATCGTGGGTGCCTTTACGCGGTCGCATGACATGCCAGACATAGAAGCGGACTCTCCGTCCAACCACATCACAGAATATAGACCCAGATATTCTTAAAAAGACAGGTTGATCACACTTGGAATGAGTTTGATGATAGCATTGCTCTATCAGGATTGACCTGGGGTACCACTGATACTAAAACAACATGTCATCACCCCCCCCAGCTGCCGCTCCGCCTCCACTACTGTCACCACAACCTCCACCATTACCACTTCCACCGCTATCACAGCCATCGACATGTATGGTTCATGGATGAGCCGCGAATTTTGAAGGGCGTGTCAGAAAATGTCTAAAGCACTTAGAAAACATGCACCACAACAGGTGCACCCAAATCCAACACTTTTTAAAACAATTTTAATACTTTTTATTTATTTATTTCTCTCTGTGGAGGCACATGGCCTAGTGGTTAGAGCAGCGGACTCGCGGTCGAGGGATCGCGGGTTCGAATCTCAGACCAGGCGATGTCTGCATTTGTGGGCGAAACACCTAAGCTCCACGCGGCTCCGGCAGAAGGTGATGGCGAACTTCTGCTGACTCTTTCGCCACAACTTTCTCTCACTCTTTCCTCCTGCATCTAGCAGCTCACCTGCGACGGACCGGCGTCCCGTCCAGATGGGGAACCTATACACCAAGGAAACCGGGAAACTGGCCCTTATGAGCCAGGCATTGCTCGAGAAGGAAAAACAAAAACATTTATTTCTCTCTCTCCAATGACGGTTTAGTTAGCTTAATTGGAAATCCTTGATCAATAGCATACGCTCCGCAGGCTTATTACAGAAACGGCTGTGAGAGACTTTACCTATTTACTACAACTACTCTGCACTATGTTTAAATCATAAACTAAATGTTCTTAAGTAATAACTCAACACATGTTTTGCTTGCTTATTCTCTGTTTATAACATATATCTATCCGTTCAACGATGAACCACTTCTAGCCATCTTCGACAGGCAACTTCAGTACCAACTTATTTCAGCTGCAGTTGAAGCCGGAGTTTTAGTGGTAATCCAAACCGCGCAATTAAGGTAATACCTATTACATTAGGTCATTCAATGAACATCCTTTTGCTTTTCATTAATATAACTAGCAGAGATACCCGTGTCGCTCGGGATTAAAACGGCATAATTTGTATACATACATACATACATACATACATACATACATACGTACATATATATATATATATATATATATATATATATATATATATATATATATATATATATATATATATATATATATATATATATATATATATATATATATATAGTTAATCCAACATGAAACCACAAAGAAAAAACACAACAACGCGAGGACGTGGAACAAGTATAGTATTATTGGACGCCCAGGAAAAAAGGAGGGTTTAACGTTTCGAGCGGAGCTCTTCGTCAGAAACATAGGAAAAAGGAAAGATCCAAAGAAGGGAAGACGGAGGAAAAAAAATCGCCAACGGTACACACGCGGTGGAAAGTGCAGCATTGACGACAAAACATTTGTGGAGTAAATGT
>NC_043010.1:48975128-48987628 GCF_006345805.1 Octopus sinensis | reverse complement strand
TCTATCTATCTATCTATCTATCTATCTATCTATCTATCTATCTATCAATATATCTGTCTGTCTACCTACCTGTATATATATGTATGTATGTATCTGTGTATATATGTAGGTATGTGTGTCCTTGTACGCGTGTACGTATGTATATGAGTATATAAGTCTGTACATGCATGTATGAATGTACGTACGTATGTTTTTGGGAATCATTTTAAACTTCCAGAATTCAGACCAGTCACAAAGTGGCAAGGCTGTTGTGTTTAAGTGAAAAATATCTCTTGGGTTTTGTGATTATGTGAATTAGTGTGTTCAAAGCTGCATCATGAGTAAGAGAGTGGATAAATTTGCGCCCTTGTATTGAATGTGCGTGTCATTTTGGTATATAAGTGTGCAGAAGTGTTCATTATTGTTTCTCCCCACCTTTCTCTTTCTGTATATTCCATAAGTGGTTGTATATATGTGTATACTGTAGGACCTCAAAGGAAGAATCGCTGCAATGTTTCACAAATTTTTACTTTAACACTAATCGTTTGTACGATATGTTTCTTTATTAGCTACACAGTGCTGAACACAGAGGGGAAAAATTACAAAGTTTTTGGGTAGAAAAAAAGGAAAATAAAAATAAAATAAAAAATAAAAAGTGGGGTAGGTTTTCGATCAAAAGGTATCTAAATGGGAGAAAAAAAAAAACGATCAATTGGGATCGTGTATCACAGAAATGTCATGATGTAAAGTGTAAAGAGGGAAGCAGATAAAGTTTATCCGTGGAAAAAAAAGCCTGCGGAAAAGACCACGGTAACCTCGGTCAATAATGTCACATGTCAACACATTTATTTGCAAGTAAATAACTCTGTTTTACATTTTTCCGGGTTCATAGGATTATGCTCAAGGTGGCTTCGTCATTCATGCGTGCCATCCTTGCTACATTCACCCATCTTTTTTTTGAAGCATTCGCTAGACAAAACTTGCCTCTCTACTCTCACTTTCCTTTTCAAGTGATACTTGAAGAAGTTGATGAGAGATTGACTAGAGAGGAAAGAGTTTGTCTCTAATCCTTTCAGACATTTCCACCAGATACATTCTTTCGCCATTGCACGATATGCTAATGTAGCAACCATGTCAGCATGAATGGTTTTGGGAGCTAAACCCTTTTTTCTGCAGGTACTTGATAACACCGTGATGCGAAATTTTGTTCATTTTCAATGGAAGTCGCTACTAGTTACTTTTGAAGTCTTCTTTGAAAATTTACCCGGAAAGAAACTATGCAGTTATTAAATAAGAAGTGTTAAAATTGGCAAATTAATTTAATTGTTGAAGTGAATCTAACGGTTTTTGTGTGTTTCTTAAATGGCTTATAAAAACACCTTCAACGCTGCAATTGTTAAAATTAAAGCATGCAAGATTTCAGACCTCTAGCATCACTTCTTCGTAGACAGCCTTATGGACTTTTCTGCCCACCATCGTATTTGCAGAATGCGAATCACAGCTTTGTTCCTCCTTGGAGAAAACCCAGCATTTCTTGGTTTTTATGTAAATATGTCTTTACATAGCCCAGTGTACCTATAAGGGGGTACTGAAAAGTTCTTGGCTTTAAAGATGTCTCGAAAGGCCTGGTTGGAGGCCCAAGCTTCCAAGTTCTTTCACAGGGCTTAGAAAAACTGAAGGACCGCTGCAATATGTGTTTGAATCTAAGAGGAAGATATGTTGAATAAAATCATAATTCACAGATCATCCTGTATTTTCTTTTACCTAAAGCCAGAATCTTTTCAGCATCTCCTCATACTATAAAAGGAACAAATGAAAATCTGTAGCCTGGTTATTAGATCTGTACGTTTCTCATTATCTGTTTCTGGGCTGTTAACACAGTCAGGCTCCAGACCAATACCGAAATTCTTCAAGTGTAGACAATCCTGGTTTCACGACAGCAACACCGTTACATGGGCGTGGCAGAGAGTAAATTATAATCCAAGAAATAAGAAGACAAAAAGAAATTCTCTAACACGTCTTCAATGATTCGTTACAATTGTTTCTGTACCAACTTTGCTTGCAACGCCAATTTACGCAAAAAATTCGAAGTGAAAATTTACGTAATGTTTGCGGTTTTAGACATTAGAGTGGCACTTCGTCAGACAAGCACCAAAGGCGTGCTTTCACATTGTGCGACTCCCAGATATTATTTCGTTTTTATCAGGAGGAAACAAAAACTAAATAAAAGTGTAGTTAGGAGATGAATAATTAGTATAGAAACAATTGTAAGGAATCATTAAAGATGGGTTAAAGAATTTCTTTGTCCTATCATTTGTATTATAGTATACAATATGCTACTCCACCACACACACAAACGCACACGCACGTATATACGTATGTATATCAGTGTGTGTGTGTACTTTGGTTTAAACATCACATGATGGTTGTAATTGCATCATCGTTATACAAAAGTGGTCGTTCGTTTCCAGTCTTCCGTGGAAAAGATCTTTAGGTGTGAAGGTTAGCGACTGGAAGGGCATACAACAGCAGAAAATCTGCCTCAACTAATTTTGTCTGACTCATGCAAACACGGAAAAATATAGACGTTAAATGATGATGATGATGATGATGATGAAGGTGTTGGTATTTCTCCCCCTATTTCTCCATCGCTCTCCTCTTCTTTCTTTTCTATTGAAAATCTAATTTATCTTTTATCAGTTATTTGTTTCAGTCAGTAGACTGCGGCCATACTGTAGCACCGCCTAGAAGGGCTTAGTCGAGCGACTCGAACCCAGTATTATTTCTTTTTAAAGTCTGGCACTTATCCTATCGATCTCTTTTGCCGAACCGCTAAGTTCTGGTGATGTAATGAAACCAATAATGGTTATGAAGAGGTCTGGGGGTTGGTGGGGGCCCAAGTGCAACACAGCAATACATATACACACATGCATACATACACACACGCACACACGCACACACATACTTACGCACACATAGAGACAAATATGGCGGACCTCCATACAGTTTATGTGTACGAAATCCATTCGAAAGGCTTTGTTCGTCTGGGAGAAGACACTTTCCCAAAGTGCCACGCAGTAGGACTGAACCCAGCATCATGTGGCCAGAAAGTAAGTTTACTTCCCAACCATATGACTATGGGTTCAGTCCCACTGCGTGGCGCGTTTGCTATAGCCTCGGGCCGACCAAAGTCTTGTCAGTGGATTTGGTAGACGGAAACTGAAAGAAACCCGTCATATATATGCATATATACATGTGTGTGTGTGTGTACGTGTGTGTGTCTTTGTGTCTGTATTTGTCCCCACCACCACTTCAAAACCGATGTTGCTGTGTTTACGTGCCCCGTAACCTAGAGGTTTGGCAAAGGAGACCAATAGAATAAGTACTAGGCTTGAAAAATAAAAATAAGTACTGGGGCTGATTTATTTGGCTGAAAGTTCTTCAAGGCAGTGCTCCAACATGGCCGCAGTCTAATGACTGAAACAAGTAAAAGATAATTGCAAAGATAATCTGGAACTCGACCGAGGAAAGAAAACTCAAAATGACCCATCCTTGTTTTTACTTGTCCCTTTTCTTTCATGTCTGGATGTTTTGCGTTCTTGTCCCGTTTTTGTTGCATTCCTTTTTATATACATATAGCGGCGTACATACACTTTGGTCTCATATATATATATATATATGTGTGTACATGTGGAGGCAGTGGTCCAGTGGTTAGGGCAGCGGACTCGGGGTCGTAGGATCGCGGTTTCGATTCCTAGACCGGGCGTTGTGTGTGTTTATTGAGCAACTTTCACTCTCTCTTCTGTTGGCCTGCTCGCTTAGCCAGCGGGGTGGCGTCACTTGACGGCTAAAACAATGCAAAGCGCATTGTGACCAGCGATGTATAGCAACATCTGAAAGCCTGGTCGGTCACGTGATCACGTGATAACACACACACACACACACACACCACACACACACACATATATATATATATATACTCACATATAAATATACACATACATATGTGCATACAAACATATACACAAACTGGTGTGTGTGTGTGTGTATGCGCCACCACCACTTGATAATCGGCCCTGGTTTGTTGACATCCACTTAATTTATGGGTTCGGTAAAAGAGACCTATAGAATAAAATAAATACCAGACTTACAATAATTACAGGAGGTCGATTGGTTCGACTAAACGCTTCAGAGCGTTGCGCCATCACGGCTATAGTCCAACGACTGAAACAAGTATAAGGTAAAGGAGACTAGGCCTGGTAGTCACACAGCTAAATCACAGCTGATTGGATAAGCTGTTCCACCAGAGCTGCCGACCTGGGGCTAAACAAACAATAGTTTTCCTATCCATTAGCGCGCTCACTGCATAATGTATGAGCGTTACAAAACCTCCGCGTAGGTAACACAAAACTTCCACCAGTTAAATCTCACCTACAGTTGAAACACTGCCCTTACGTACTCCCACCGAACAACTCTAATCATTCGAGAACGTGTCACACTCAATCCGATATATTATTGATTTTTTCTCACTCTGTCTTTACACGAATTATCGAAATTCCCAATTCTTCTAATGACAGCGGCTCTAATCCAGATTTCCATTTGACACTTTCTCGGAATCTCATGGAATGGTTTTTATGAATTGCTGCTGCAAACCGACTCCGGTATTTCTACTAATGGCTGAGATATGCGTACGTACATTCATATACACATACGCACGTACGTACATACGTACATACGTACGCACACACAGGCATGCGCACATGCATACATACTCTTATACATACATACCCACATACATACATACATACATACATACATACATACATACATACATACATACATACATACCCACACGCATACATACCCACGAAGATAGATATATACATACATGTGTGCATACATGCATACAAACGTAAGTACGCCTACGTGTATACTTAGATGGTTACATTATATCTCTCTATATATAAACGGCAGTTTATCTGTCTGTGTGTCTGTGTGTCTGTCAGGTTGTACCCTCACCCTGACCACGGCTTTCAACCGATTCTGATGAAACTTGACACACACATAGCCCAATGTCATAATTCAAAACTGACGCAGCGAAAATTTTGAAAAGTTCCCCCAGTTCTGAAAAAATCGATAAATTCGACATGGGGTCGAGAATCTAAGCTTTTTATATGCAACACATTTTCTGTCTAGGGGACACAACTCGACCTTTTTATCGCCCAAAGGGACAGTAGGAACATCGTATACACAGAAGTATTCGAGTGAAGAGAATACATTGCAACCTACACATGCGCCTTCGTTCCCTAGAGAGAAAGGACCCGATTGGGATTAGCCGTTGCCTACTAGGGGCTCTTACATACCCGGGTAACGCCGGACTATGCTGCTAGTAGATACATAAATGTGTGTCTGGGTATGTGTGTGTGTATGTATATATATATATATATGTGTGAATGTATATATATATATGTATGTATATGTGTATATATATGTGTATATATATGTATATACTAGCAGTATCGCCCGGCGTTGCTCAGGTTTGTAAGGGAAATAACTATAAAGCATTTTTAGAGAGTTATAGCCAAAAAAAAGCAAAAAAATGATGGTAAATTTTTTTTTGAGTTAAAAAAGGTTGAGTTGCGTCCCCTAGACAGTCTGTGGTTTGTTTCTGATTCTCGACCCCATGTCGATTTTATCGATTTTTTTCAGAACTGGGGGAACTTTTCAAAATTTTCGCTGCGTTAGTTTTGAATTATGACATTGGGCTATGTGTGTGTCAAGTTTCATCAGAATCGGTTGAAAGCCGTGGTCAGGGTGAGGGTACAAGCAAACAGACACACAGAAACACGCACAGACAAACTGCCGTTTATATATATAGAGATATATACATATTTAAATTTATGTATATATGTATATGTATATATGCTTACTACATATATGTATATATATATATAATATATATATATATATATTATATATATATATATATATTATATATATATATATATATATATATATATATATAGGGAGAATTCACGAAAAAAACAAAAACAAACAGATGTATTAGTATAACGCTCAGGAATTGAAGAAGTCTTTTACGTTTCGAGCCTACGCTCTTCTACAGAAAGGAACTCAGAAAGAAACAAGGAGAGAAAAAAAGAGAGAAATATATATATATATATATATGTATATATGTACGTCGTACGTATATGAATACGTTCATTGATGCATTTATATATATTAGGTCATCCCATAAATAAATTTTTTTATACATCTTTTATTTTTCAGAATTAAGATAAACAAAGTTATTTTTTAATCTAAAATATACTCTCCTTCATTTTCTACAATATTCTTCCATCTATCTGGTAGATTTACAAGGCCCCTCTTGTCCGTGATGAAATATACTCCTCCAGTGCTGTTCTCACCTTCTCTACAGAATTCATATTTTAGAAGACTGGGGAAAAATGATAATCAGATGGGACAATGTCTAGCGATTATGATAAGTGGGGCATCGTTTCCCATGCAAACTGCTCCTGCCTTTGGAATGTCATCCTTGCTGTATGTGATCGAGCATTATCTTGATGAAAGAGCACCACTCGTTTTGAAACCAAAGATGGTCATTTTTCTTCTTGCGCTGACTTCAGACGCGCAACTGTTCGCAGTAGATCTCCTTTGTTATCGTTTCGTTTGGGCTTAAAAGTTCAAAGTGGACTAAACCTTTCATATCCCGCCAAACAGATACCAAAATCTTACATAGGTGAAGACCCTCTTTACCCTGGGGTGCCGGTGTTTCTCCTTTCCCTACCCACTGTCTTCAGCGCTTGACATTTTTATAGGGAACCCATTTCTCGTTACCAGTCACTATTCGGTCCAAAAAAGGTTCATTCGTGAGACGTGACAGCAAAGAGAAGCACACATTCACTCTCTGCGCACGATTAAACACGGAAAGTTTGTGAGGAACCTATCAAACCAATTTGCTGACTATTTCGATAGTTCACAGGTATCGATGAATGGTTGAATGACGAAATCCAAGCTTCTCTGCTGGTTCCTCAACAATTACGATGGAATTTTGTTCCACCAGTGTTTGTAGGACGTCCTCTTGGAGCTCTACAAATCTTCCAGGACGAGACTCGTCTTCTAGGCTGTAGTTTTCGGTTCGGAATTTCTGGAACCACCATTGACACTGGCTTACGCTTAGTGTCCGATTCCCACATACTGGATTAATATTCCTTGCACTTTCCGTTGCGTTGTTGCCTTTATTGAACTCAGAAAGCAAAATATGCCGAATATGCTCCTTTGTCACTTCCATTATAGCATTGAAAAATAACCGTTAAAACCGAACTGCACTCTCCAAAACTTGTACTAAGAATAAGGATAAGGTAAAATTACTATTTGCTTTTATAGCAAGTTGATGCAGGTAGTTTATCCCATCCCTCTCCAACCGTTAGTTCATTCAATTGCAAAAACTGCATTATTTATGTGATGACCCAATATGTGCGTGTGTATACATATATGTGTGTGCATATATATGCATACTTATACATATATACATAATATATGTATGTATGCGTGTATATATATATATATATATATATATATATATATATATATATATATATGTATGCATATATATAGTTGATATTTACAGAAAAGCAAACGACTAAGACAGGTGTATAAACAACAAGAAGGTGTATTAGTTTGATGCTCGGGAAGGTGAGAAAATCTTTTACGTTTTCAGCCCACTCTCTTCAACAGAATGGAACACAAGGAAATAAACAGAGAGTGAATGTGTGCTTTACATTTAGCTTTCATATGCATATATGTATTTATATTTATTTATATATACATATGTAAACATAATATATATATATGTATGTATATACATCAATACATGCACACACACACACACACACACATTCACACATTCACACAAAACGCACTTTCTTTAATTCTTTTACTTGTTTCAGTCATTGAACTGCGGCCAGCCATGCTTCAAGGGCTTTAATCCTTTATATCCACACCAGCACTTCGTATAATCGACCCCTATTTATTAAACGGCGAATTTCACCTTTCAATGTGAACGGGCAGTGACTATACGTTGCTCAACACCTAAAATGATAAAAAGATATTTTTGTTCAACACACCGATTTTTATACTGATACTCATATAGACATTAATTGCACTCCTCTTTCATTGGCTGGACATAATTCGAAATGTGCATATCTATCTATCTATCTATCTATCTATCTATCTATCTATCTATCTATCTATCTATCTATCTATCTATCTATCTATCTATCTATCTGTCTGTCTGTCTGTCCGTCCGTCCGTCTGTCTGTTTGTCTGTCTGTCTGTTTGTCTGTCTGTCTATCTGTCTATCTCTCTGTCTGTCTGTCTATATGCCTGTCTGTCTGTTTGTCTGTCTGTCTGTTTGTCTATCTGTCTTTTATGTTTTATGTTTTATTTGTTTCAATTGACGAAACATTAAAGCTAGTTTTCTTATTTAGATTTCTGTTTATTCAACAACTTCCAACAAAAATGAAAGGATACAGGTATCAGTATAACTTGGCTGACACTGGATAAAAGTTGAAAATTTGTGGAAAGCAGCGTCACAAATATTTGATCAGTATTTACCTTTCCAAAAGTATAAACAGACGTCAAGACATCCTATTTCTCATCGAATAAAAATGTCGCAGTGAATACAAATTAGATTTGTCATTGAAATGCGTACTTGAAATATTCAATGATAAAAGTAATTTCAAAACTGCATTTTGATAAAAATATATTAAAATTGGACTTTATGAAATGTTCTAAACAATATAATAATAGTTTTCTTGTGGTAAAAGTTATACAATCTAAATGAATGAGTAAGCAAATTTTCTTTTTATTATAGTAATGGTGACAGACTAGCATTAATATTTGTAGCTATTATAAATAACAATATATAAACACCCAAATTAAAATTATTCTTATTAATAAAGTACAAACTTGCAAACCGTTGAATAAACTTCATAAGATTAATGCAGTTTAGAAAAGTGATACGCAAATAGCTGTGAAGTCTATAAGTCTGACTATTAGAGGTGACGAGTACGACTCCCACTCGTCGCCCGACAACGAATGCAGAAGGCGTCAATGAAACCTTTTGCGCAATACAAAACACATTTAGACTGAGTAACATTAGCTGATTACAGCCATCCAAAGCCATCGAAAGTATGAAATTGATCATGGGGGCTGCACAAATGGAAATACGTAAAGCAAAAGCTTAGCATCCAGAAAGCATGTCCTAGTAATGAATATCTATCTATCTATCTATCTATCTATCTATCTATCTATCTATCTATCTATCTATCTATCTATCTGTCTGTCTGTCTGTCTGTCTGTCTGTCTGTCTATCTATCTATCTATCTATCTATCTCTCTGTCTGTCTGTCTGTCTGTCTGTCTGTCTGTCTGTCTGTCTATCTATCTATCTATCTATCTATCTATCTGTCTGTCTGTCTGTCTGTCTGTCTGTCTATCTATCTATCTATCTATCTACCTTTTTTTCCTTCTCTTCTTCCCCAAAATAAAATCTCTACTTTGTATTTTGTCCCGTCTGTGTTCAGCTCTGCGTGGCCAATAAAGAAATCTATCTATCTATATTTGTGTATTAGTTACTGTGACGGTCTGACAGTTTAAGCGCCAATAACTTAAAGTTTCATACTTCTAAGCATTTGTTAGCTGGTCTCAAACCGAAAAAAACCCCAACCAAACTGTCGCGAAGAAGTCAAATGATTAATAACAGTTCTGTATGCACAAAAGAGAATAGTCTAGTTGACGTAAAGTTTTGCTAATACCGAGTCAAGGCGAGCACTTTTCATTTCTAGGTGAGCATTTTTATTAAACTTAATAGGGCGAACATATTAAAGAATGTGTATATATGTAATATCAAGTCAAAGTTTAAATCAATGGTTCTCAACCATTTATTCTTATCTATAGACCCCGTTGATTACTATTTCATTCTGGTAGGCCCTAATAGCCATTCGATGTTTAAAAATTAGTTTTATGTATATATATATATATATATATATATATATATATATGTGTGTTGTGTGTGTGTTGTGTATATATATATATATATATGTGTGTGTAGGTTATATATATATGTGTGTGTGTGTATATATATATATATAGTGTGTGTGTGTGTATATTATGTATGTATATACTATATATATATGTGTGTGTGTGTGTGTGATATATATATGTGTGTGTGTGTATATATATAGTGTGTATTATATATATGTATATATACTATATATATACGTTATATTACATATATATATATATATATGTGTGTGTGTGTTTGTGTGTTTGTGTCTATATATTATATGTGTGTGTGTGGTATAATATACATATGTGTGTATATATCTATATGTGTGTGTGTATGATTATATACGATAATATAATGTGTGTTGTACTGTATGTCATAAGTATATATATATAACACCCCCATATATATGGGTTATATATATATATAATATATAACATATATATATATATATCTTATATGTCATATAACCCATAGTCTACACATGTGTGTGTGTTGTGTTCGTTTGTAGACTATTGGTTATATAATGGCACAAGTTTATAGGTAACACTTATAGACAATTGCACAAGCACATCCCATTTTACCGAATACATGGATACATCATTACAACGAGAACTAATTTAATATCCCTACATACTAGATGCTAGTTTGCACGAAGGTTGACATTGTCCTAAGACAATTAAGCTCTATTTTATGAAGCAAGCTCCTGTAGCCGAAGCAAGAATACCAATTCAAAATCCCAGCAGCTGCTAAATATCAATGCTTACGACTTTATTCATTCTCGAATGCGTTATTACGAGGTCTGTTTGAATCTACTTGTAGACTGATACACGGACCAAAGAGGGGAATGTGAATACACACGCGCGCGCGCAACACATTCTTTTATTCTTCTATATATATATATATAGATAGATAGATAGATAAATAGATAGATAATAACAAAAGGGTGAAATTAATTAATTACGAAGTAATCATTAATTTCACCAAGTAGAATTCAGCATGTAAAGGACCAGTTCATGGTAAGTTAAGTAATACTAAATAATTAGGGATCAGCAAACGAATTTGCGTCACCACATACTGAAGTTTAGAAATAGCAGTCAAATTCTTGGCTATTCTTTCTACTTTAAAGGGAGATCCCAGAGAAACCGAAGCACTCAAAAGCAGTTTCTAAACTTCAGTATGTGTTGACGCAAATTCGTTTGCTGATCCCTAATTATTTAGTATATAGATAGATAGATAGATAGATAGATAGATAGATAGATAGATAGATAGATATAGATATAGATAGATAGATAGATAGACAGACAGACAGACAGAGAGATAAATAGATAGAAAGATATAGATATGTAATATACATATAATCTATTTAGTCAGCATTTATAGTTGCATTTTAATTTATATCGTACAAGTGGGAAATACGATATAGTGTATATTTAAACACATTATAGGGATTCTACGCATTAGAAAGGATACTAGATGATAAATGTTTTTCATTTCCAAATTTATTCCTGTCGAATTTTTATCCCAATTTTTTTGTGGTCATAGAACTTAGCTGTTCTTTCTAATGCGTAGAATCCCTATAAATGGATTCTCTATGTGTTTAAATATACACTATATCGTATGACTAATATATAGTCTTTTTGACTAAAATTATTTACGCGTTAGACCACTGGAAATGTAAATTTTGATTGAATGTTTTTAATTTTAATTAAATTCCATTTCCCTTTGATATGATTAAGAACAAGTGGGAAAGATATATTAAAGGGAGACATCCTTTGTAATGCAGAAGTATAGAGATGTCAACTTTTTATGGGTTGAACAAGGTAACAGCCATAACGGTTTCAGTATGGTCAAAATTCGCGAGTGCGAGATATTAAGAGAGAGGGTGAAGGAGAGAGAGAGAGAGAGGGGGAGAGAGAGAGAGAAGAGGGAGGGAAAAGGGAAAGAAAGGAGAGAGGAAAGGAAGAGAGGGAGACGAGACAGGAGATGGAGAGGGAAAGAAAGTTGGAAGATGACAAAACAGACGAGGAAATTGACAGGAGAGAGAGAGAGAAAAAAAGCAGAGCGAGAGAAAAACAGACAGACTGACAGACAGAATACAGAAAGACAGAGACAGAGATCAGCCCGCTGTCATAAGCCTTCCGGTGCAGCTAGTCAAAAACGAAAATACGAAGGGATGCTTTTAGCGCCATGACGAGAACCTCCCCAGTTTCAGTTCAAATAGTAAGCAGGCTGCAACTTTTCCTGTTAACGATCAACAGACCGGACAAAATGGAGGTTGGCGTAAACAGGTAAGTAAATAGCAAAAAGTAATATCGAAGTTATCGTACATCATTGTCGTTCATCGTCGTCGTGTCGTAGCCATCACCAACTACACGGCGTCGCCGGCCACCACCACCATCACCACCACCCCCACCACCGCGCCATCATCACAA
>NC_043010.1:48943913-48971413 GCF_006345805.1 Octopus sinensis | reverse complement strand
ATGACCTCCTTCATTTTACCTCCCTCTACTGAGTTTTCATTGGTCCGTTCAAAAAAGCATACTCCAAGAAAAGTTTTCTCATCATGCATTATCGTATAGCGTAGTGGTTAAGAGCGCGGGCTGAATAATAATAATAATAACAATAATAATAATAATAATAATAATAATAATAATAATAATAATAACAGCAACAACAACAACAACAACATCGAAAAATTGCTTAGGAATGAGAACCCATGTTCGAAATTTCCCCAAGATACCTGATGAAGGCTGGAGAGTATATCAGCCGAAACGTTGTGTTAACAACAAACAAGATGAGGACAAAGATCCGTCAAATGTAAATAATGTAAATGAAAATATAACTAGAAAATAACATAGAATTAGAATTTGAATCGCCAGTGGGTCATATGAAAATATTAAGCGGTCCGCAATGCGACCCGCAGGTCGCGGGCTGGACATCCTTGTCCTATACAATATGTTAGACATTGAATATCTTATACTATACATACCTGTCCTTTAACACATGTTAACGTTGTTAGAAATAGCAGCCAAATCTCTCAAGTCACACTGAACTGTTTTGAAAAGGCAAGAACATAGAATAATGTAGTTATTCTTATGTAATGTTTGGGAGAAAGACGAGATGGTCATGGCTGAAATGCTGGTGACTGATTGTGGGTCTGTTCAGTCAGCGTTGACTTGGTGCCAAACAAGAAAAACAACAAGCTAGTTCCAGTATGTATAAGAGAAAGGAAGCAATTCAGTGAAGGAATACCCTGAAACTCGGAAACGCAATTTTTTTTATCACTGCGGCTGTATAAAGCAGTGAGCTGGCAGAATTGTTAAAACGTTGGGAAAATTCCATTTATGAAATTCTTCCAGTTCTTTACAGTCTGAGTTCAAATTCCGCCCAGGTCAGTTTTGCTTTTCATCCTTCCGGGATTGATAAAATAGAGTACCTATTTTTTTACTACTCACAAGGGGCTAAAACAGAGCGGACAAACAAGGACAGACAAACGGATTAAGTCGATTACATCGACCCCAGTGCGTAACTAGTACTTAATTTATCGACCCCGAAAAGATGAAAGGCAAAGTCGACCTCGGCGGAATTTGAACTCAGAACGTAACGGCAGACGAAATACCCGTTTCTTTATTACCCACAAGGGGCTAAACATAGAAGGGACAAACAAGGACAGACATAGGTATTAAGTCGATTATATCGACCCCAGTGCGTAACTGGTACTTAATTTATCGACCCCGAAAAGATGAAAGGCAAAGTCGACCTCGGCGGAATTTGAACTCAGAACGTAACGGCAGATGAAATACCGCTAAGCATTTCGCCCGGCGTCCTAACGTTTCTGCCAGCTCGCCGCCTTCAGGGATTAATAAAATAGAGTACCGGTGAAATCCTGATGTCGATTATATCGACTACCGACTCCTCTCAAAATTGCTGGCCTCCTACTTTACATCAGAAACCATTACCAAGACTGTACAACTTAAACCAGACATAGGTAATCTTTTTCGAGAAACCGGTCGCATGAGGTGAGAGAGATGTGTGTGTGCGCGCGCACGACTAAAAAGAATTCAAGGTAATTTTAATAAACGCTATTTTCCTCAGGGAATGAGGCATAATACTCAGAAGATTCTGCAGGCCGCAGTTTGCTCATGACTGGCTTAAACAATGTCGTATGTGTAGAAAGTGAAGCTTTCTTATTCGTTCAATGATCCCAAAACCATGAAATTGAATAAGGCATTTAATTTATGGATTGTATTTGAAACAGTTTCAGTAAGATAATATCTAAATAAAAAAAGAAGGTAATACCCAACATCAGGGCAGGTCTACTATGACCCTATGTGTTTTTTAGGCCGGTCTACAATTCGTTGCTGGCTTTCTAGACCTGTCGTGATTTCATATTTCGCATTTTCCCATGAGTGGAATAGAGCAAGAGAAATTAAGTGCTTTGTTCAGGAACACAATGCGTCGTCCGGTCCAGGAATCGAAACCACAATCTTACAATCATGGGTCCAACACCCTAACCACTAAGCCAACGCGCCTCTACACGGTCATATCTGCCTTCATATATTAAAGGAAAAGGCAGTCGTGATGTAAATTAGAACGGCGATCTATTCGGATTCAAATACGAAATTAAATACGAAAGACATGACTTTTTAGTGAGGACATTCAATATACAAAGTATTCATACTTCGAATTTCTACTCCTATCATTCTCTATTTAGTCCTATATAATTTGATATAATTTTCTCGCCGACACGATGGAGTGGTATCTTTGCTTTGGTGCTTAATGACTGGGTATGAACTGCATTTAAATTCACCTTCCATCTGAGTTACGCGTTGCGGTTAAATATTTGTACGGACTGAATAAACAACGTCCGTTTTATTGCTAGACAGAAAATGATCTCTTATTTTCTGTTGTGTTCTATGACTTAATAGAAGCTGATGTCTACAGCTTTACATCTGAGTGTAATCAACAGAGAGAAATGTTATTCTGGACTAAGTGAACTACGCTATAATCAATCTCCGTGTAATTTTGAATTTCATATTAATCAAAGTTTGATCTGAAGACCTAATTACTAGTAGGAAACAAAACTGCAAACCTAATTACCAGTAGAAATTGTAACTAACTTTACGTCGAGATGTTTATTCTCGACGTGAATTATTTTTGGGGATTATGGTTTTTTGGCGAATCGAATTTGATTTGCCATTATTTCAGTGTGGTGACTACTGTTATCTTACTGACAGAAAGTGGAAATGCAATCTACCTTTCTGTAAATGGTGTCCGATTTAAAAATCGTAAAAGTAATGCTTTAGTAGGAGAGAGGAGAAAGCGTTAAGATAGCAACACTAACCGAATGGAAATTATGTGTGTCTACACACATATGTCAGCTACATACATACATACATACATACATACATACATACATACATACATACATACATATATACATACATACATACATACATACATACATACATACATACATAATGTATGCATACATACTTAATATCCATCCATACATACATATACATTACATGAATAGAATAATATTTGCATATGCATATAAATACATGAATGAATATATATATATATATATATATATGTTTGTGTGTGTGTGTGTGTGTGCGTGTGTATATACATGTGTGTATGTATGAGTATATATATTATACACATTATATATATATATGCATGTGTATGTATTTGTGTCTGTGTGTATATATATATGTGTGTGTGTGTGTATATATATATATATGTCTATATGTATATGTATATATGTATATATATATGTATGTATATCTATATATGTGTAATGTGTGTGCGTGTGTGTGTGTGTGTGTTTGTGTATGTTCAACTAATCTTGTTACTCGTTAACTTAAAGTGTACGTGAGTGAGCATTTCGCAGGCACGTGTACCCTTAGCCCTTACTCACCACAGGCCGAATCAGTGTGAAACAACACATGATAAAGCTGTGCCTTTAACTTACAAAGATAATCCATGCTACCGAACTCGTAATTTCCACATTTTCCACCAAGGCTATGGTAAGAGATACCGAGGAGGTCACCCAGTGGGATCGAAACCGGGATCTCATGATTACAAAGCGAACTGTTTAATCGCTCAGCCATGTCTGCGTCCATACAAGCATCACACACACACATACACATGCATGTGTGTGTATCTACATACATGCGTATACATACATAGAAATATATATATATATATATATACATACATATAAACCTGTGCACCCATGCATAGACATGCATAAATATATGCTTGTCTGTATGTATACCTACACACATACATAAATATGTATATATACTAAAACATATCTACGTACATACATACATACATTCATACATGCGTAGATGAATACGTACACACATGCATAAATATCTACTTATATAACTTCATAATTACTTACTCACCTACTTGTATGCATACATACATACATACATACATACATACATACATACATACATACATACATACATACATACATACATACATACATACATAAATGCAAAGGTAGACAGAAAGTTAAATACATACTGCTATACATTCTATACATACATATAAACATATGTACAAGCCCCCATATATATATATATATATATATATATATATATTGCATTTGTATATATCTATATATATGCATGCATCGTACATACATGAATATATTTATACGTAGCTACACACTCCCGTTTACATATGAAGCATATATAAACGCATGCATCTTACACATATACATACATACATTCATATACACATACATACATTCATATACACATACATACATACATACATACATACATACATACATACATACATACATACATACACAAAGAACAATTTATCTGAAAAAACAAAATAGTACTGACTGGTATTTGTCAGGCGTGAGATTGCATATCGCAAATTATTTTTTTCACGATTGCAGTGAATTGGAAGATCTATTCTATTTAAACCGTTGCTAGAGATGTGGGAGAAATAGGAGGAACGTAATCGAAAAAGCAGGCCATGAAAATACTGAAGCAGTATATGCTTGACATAAAATGGCGACTGTTTCTCTTTAAAAATTTTTTTTTTTTCCTGCTCAGTAAGAATAATTGCCTCGCTTTCGTTTCTTTTCTTCCCCATTTATTATTCGGTCGGCAAACATGTATGTGTGTTTGTGTTCAGTTACCATATGCATAGAAAAATAAAATAAAAATAAAAAGTAAAAATAAAAAACATGAAAATACAAAATGAATTGAAGGAATTGTGAAAGAAAGAAAAAAACGCATATATAGATAAAAAGGTGAAGTGATAAAACAAACATGATTTTAAATCGTATAGTGTATAATGTAAGGAATTAGATGACATCGTTTAATTCTTTTCGTCTGCGGTATTTGTATGTATGTATATATACACACACATATACATATATATATATATAATATATAATATATATATATATTATATAATATATATATATATATATATATATATTATTATATATGTGTGTGTGTGTGTGTGTGCGTATATATATATATTATATATACACACAGACACACATGTATATGTACGTATGTATATACATAATTATATACGCACTCGAAGGTAAATTGGTTTTACCTAAGTGCAATTAAAGACTACCTTTGAGCAAATGGAACCAACAATATTTATTGCCAAGAACATAGCACAACCAAATCTAGAGAACTAGCAGAATAAAGTATCTATCTATCTATCTATCTATCTATCTATCTATCTATCTATCTATCTGTCTGTCTGTCTGTCTGTCTGTCTGTCTGTCTGTCTGTCTGTCTGTCTGTTTGTCTGTCTATCTATCTATCTATCTGTCGGTCTGCCTGACTGTCCGTCTGTCTCTCTCTCACTCTGTGTATGTGTGTGTGCATATACACACACAGACACACACACACACATATATATATATATACATACACACACACACACACACACATATATATATATATATACATATACATATATATATACACATATATATCATATACACATACATATGTATATACATACATACATACATACATACATACATGCATACATACATACATATATACATATACATATATATATATATCCTTAAATCCTTAAAATGTTTTAGCCCGAAGGTCGCGGCCATGCTGGGGCACCACCGCTGAATATATATATATATATATATATATATATAATCTCTCTATTTCTCTATGTACGTGTGTGTGTGGGGGGAGTAAAACAGTGTTGATGGAACAAGGAAAAAGTGACAGACAGTTGGACAACGTGAAAGGTTATAATAGGTCGACAAAACTTCAAAAGAGGTGGACAACTGTAAACACACACACACACAAAGAAAAAAGTAATTAACATAAAAAGTTGTGCACGTGAATTGTGTGCCGAAAATGAAAAAGGAAAAGAAATAGAAGTGGACTGACATCTTGGCTCAAACCGTTGTCTGAATAGAAATAAGCGAGCAAAAAGGAACGAGAAAAGAAACGGTACTTTTTTTTAAAGAGCGTGTTTACTTTTCGACTACATGATCTGTATGTTTCTTCTATATTTTAAATATTATAGATCTTCCACCGAGGTGGTGGTTGCGAGCCGGTTTCCAACAAAACTATGAGGCTCCATCTTTGGGATGTAGTTAACACAGACAATTTCACATTTGGGGTATTTTTGTATGTATGTATGTTGGTATGTTTGTATGTATGTATATGTATATATATATATATATATATATATATAATATATATATATATATATATATATATATTATATATATATATATATTTACACACACACACATCATGCGATGGATTAGACTTTTGGATATAGTTATACAACGCTGGTCACAATGCGCTTTGCATCGTTTTAGCTTTCGAATGATGCCATATCGTTGGTAGGTGCGTAGGCAAACATTCCCCCTGATCAAAAGGCCAGTCCGTCGCAGGGTTACCAGTTCATACTTGAGCGGACTGAAGCAACGTGAAATAAAGTGTTTTACTCAAGAACAGAACGCACCCCTCGTTCCGAGGAATCGAACCCATGATCTTGCGATCGTGAATGCAACAATCTAACCACCAGGCCATGCATATTCTCCTCTCTCTCTTTCTATCTCTCACACACCACACACATACACATACACACCACACACACAACACATACGTACAGACACCAAATATATATATATATATATATATATATATATATATATATATATGATATATTATATATATATGCATAAATGTATGTATGTATGCATATATATATACATATGCGTGTGTTTGTGGCTATGTACATTATATCCACGAACATATAGACACACATACATACAGACACACAAATATATATATATATATATATATATATATATAATATATATATATATATATATATATATATACGATTATATATATGCATAATGTATGTATGCATATATATATATATATATATATATATATATATATATATAAAGATATATACATATATTATATAGATATATATATTATATATATATTATATATATATATATATATATACTATATATATATTCACACGAACATACAGACAGACACACAAGTACAATGTATAAATGTATTACACACACACACACGCACGCACGCACACCACACACACACACACACACACACACACACACACACACACACACACACACACACACACATGCTAAATTGCAAGATAATGTCGCATTTTGTACATGATCACTTTGAAGGTACTTTTTCAATACTCACGCAAAAATAGGCATTACTATTTCCATTCTAACGTTATTTTCTGTCTTTAACTTTTTAAAACGAGTTCAGCTCAGACCCATATCAGGCATTGCATGCTATATGAATTCAAAAGGGACTTTTCAGCAACGGGAGCGGCAAGTAATATTCGTTCTGTGTGTTGAAATGAAGCTTTGAGTATACGGACGTGGCACCGATGGAGTGGCCTGTTTCTCTCGGGAAATTTTTTTCTTGCAGTTTCTTTTCGATTTAGACAACCAAGTTCTGTTAATATCGAGCCTCTGAAAACCCTATTCGAATCATTCCTGTGCAAAATCATCAGAAATGATGAGAGTGGGTTCCCTATCATCATATTCAGTGGAAAGAATAATGCTTAGCACCCAAATAAAAAGGAGAATCAGTCTCCACCAACCAGGGACTATACCTGAAAAAAATTATGCGGTTTATATAGACAGGCACTTGTGTATGTAAACCTGTGCATATATGTGTGTGTATGTGTGTATGCATGTGTATGTGTGTGTGTTAACATATATATATGAGTGTGTATGTATATATTTATAAATATAAATATATATATATTGCAAACCGGATGTGTCTATTCACCTCCAACAATAGAGAGCAGTCGCTATACTTCATTCCATATCGGATACCTCTGATGAGCACAGGGTTACATAATCGGATTGTTACCAAACGTTCTGGCACGAAACAGATTGCTAATATCGGCCGTAATGACTGCACATTTCGGATAATATACTGACCCTATTGACAGATATACGAGTGCACTTTTTCCTGACTTATAGGACTCATAGACAACTAACATATACATATATATATGTGTATGTTTGTGCGTGTGTGTGTATACATACACATACATACATACATACATACATACATACATACATACATACATACATACATACATACACAAACGTACATACACATGTGTCGTATACTTAATTCTGTTATATCGTTTGCTTCTGACTGAAATCCATGACGAATAGGTACGTGGGCTTCATTTAGTCTGGTCGAATCGATAATCTATTAGTCTCCAGTATATGTACACACACAGACACACACCTACGTGTGTGTGTGTGTATGCACGCGCAATCCACCTTGGCTGAGGGCAAAGAACGAACTACCTTCGAAAGGAAAAATAGTCCATGCAACATTCGACTGTTAAAAACATACACACACTCAAAGGCACGCATACACACACACACCACACACACACACACACACACACACGCATGCACACACGTGAACGTGCAACAGTATTGATTGACAGTACACACACACCCTCCATTCCTCCGACAAAATTTCAATCAGTAGACCTACCAACATTTTTGTTGACCAAATTTTGATTGGGTGTCGTCTGACTGACTGATTTACCACTGTAGAGCTACGTGACTGGAAAACACTATTCGCTTTATTGCAAAATCCAAAAAATAAGAACACCAGCGTCAAAATATATTAATAACTGTGATGATAAAACCGACACAATTATTATTATTATTATTATTATTATTATTATTATTATTATTATTATTATTATTATTATTATGCTAATTATTATTGTTGTTGTTGTTGTTCTTGTAATTGTTATCATTGTCGCTGTCGTAGTCATCGTCGTCGCCATCGTCATGATCATCATGATCATCATCATCATCATCATCAATGTTGTGAAGGCGGCGAGCTGGCAGAAACGTTAGCATGACGGGCGAAATGCGTAGCCGTATTTCGTCTGCCGCTACGTTCTGAGTTTAAATTCCGCCGAGGTCGACTTTGCCTTTCATCCTTTCGGGGTCGATAAATTAAGTACCAGTTACTAACTGGAGTCGATGTAATCGACTTAATCCGTTTGTCTCTCCTTGTTTGTTGTCTCTGTGTTTAGCCCCTTGTGGGTAATAAATAGGTATTTCGTCTGCCGCTACGTTCTGAGTTCAAATTCCGCCGAGGTCGACTTTAACTTTCATCCTTTCGGGGTCGATAAATTAAGTACCAGTTACGCACTGGGGTCGATGTAATCGACTTAATCCGTTTGTCTGCCTTTGTTTGTCCCCTCTGTGTGTAACCCCTTATGGGTAGTAAAAGAAATAGGTATTTCTGTGTTACGTTCTGTGTTCAAATTCCGCCGAGGTCGACTTTATCTTTCATCCTTTCCGGTCGATAAATTAAGTACCCGTAGAGTTTTGGGAGTTGATGTAATCGACTTGCCCTTTATTTTCTGAACCCCCTTCGGTGTGCAGAAGGGGTCCAATTGTTAAAAGTTCTCTCTTTTAAGGGCGAATTTTTGACGTTTGGTCCTTTTTTTACAAAAAAAAAAGAAAAAGAAGTTTTGTTTTTCGTTTACACGAAAAACAATATGGAGTCTGTCGAGGAGGGGAGTGTTTCTGGCTCTTGTGACAGCCACTACACTATTGATTTCTTCACAGCACTAGCACGAACAGCAGTACGAACACCACCACCACCACCACCACCATCATCATCATCATCATCATCATTACTACTACTACTACTGCTACTACTACTACTACTACTACTACTACTACTACTACTACTACTACTACTACTACTACTACTATCTATATTATTATTATTATTATTATTATTATTATTATTATTAAGTTATTAAGGCGGCGAGCTGGAAGAATCGTTAGCACGCCGGGCGAAATCCTTAGCAGTACTTCGCTCGTCGCTACGTTCTGAGCTCAAATGTTGCCGAGGTCGACTTTGCCTTTCATCCTTTCAAGGTCGATAAATTAAGTCGAAGTTACGCACTGGGGTCGATGTAATTGACTAGCCCCCTCCCACAAAATTTCAGGCCTATAGTTACGACGACGTGGGTTCCGGCTGATCCGATCAACGGAAGAGCCTGCTCGTGAAATTAAGGGGCAAGTGGCTGAGCACTTCATAGACACGTGTATCCTTAACGTAGTTCTTATGTGTACCCTTAACATAGTTTAGCGTGACACTGAATGTGATAAGACTGGCCCTTTGAAATACAGGTACAGCTCATTTTTTACAAGATGAGTGAACTGGAACAGCGTGAAATATAGTGTTTTGTTCGAAGACACAAAGCGCCGCTGGTAATTGAACTCACAACCTAACGACCGAATACACCCTAACCGCCAAGCCATGCACCTTTACACCTTTATAACCAATATGTATATAGGCGCAGGAGTGGCTGTGTGGTAAGTAGCTTGCTAACCAACCACATGGTTCCGGGTTCAGTCCCACTGCTTGGCATCTTGGGCGAGTGTCTTCTGCTATAGCCCCGGGCCGACCAATGCCTTGTGAGTGGATTTGGTAGACGGAAACTGAAAAAAGCCTGTCGTATATATGTATATATATATGTGTGTTGTGTTTGTGTGTCTGTGTTTGTCCCCCTAGCATTGCTTGACAACGATGCTGGTGGTTTACGTCCCCGTTACTTAGCGGTTCGGCAAAAAAGAGACCGATAGAATAAGTACTGGGCTTACAAAGAATAAGTCCCGGGGTCGATTTGCTCGACTAAAGGTGGTGCTCCAGCATGGCCGCAGTCAAATGACTGAAACAAGTAAAAGAGTAAAAAAGAGTAAAAGAGAGTATTTAAAAAAGTGTGAATAACATTGTTTTCTTGAAAGAAAAACCAGCAATAAAGGAAGAATGACCAGTCAAGAATTATTAAGTCAAGAATAACATTTTCAGACAAATTTAAACTTCAAAAAAGTATTTTTTATTTTAAGATATCTTTTGTTCTTCCCGTCTTGAGAAATTCAAGTTTGACCCTTTCAAACACACACTTCTGTTTATTGACATTTGCTGAAGTACGATCTTCTGGTACACTCAATTTCCTCTACACGTTTATTTTTAGAAACAATGAAAGTAAAAGCAGATTCTTTATTTTTGAGAGACATATTAGATCTCAGTCTTTTCAGCTTCATTGGCCAAATGAACAAATCATTTCTTGGATGAACCCGTTAGCAAATAAACTCATCGTTAATATTATTAGCACAGCGTTAACGGTTAGCATTGTAGAAGAGATATATTGGTGATCTACTTAAAATCACCGCATGGTTTCAATTTGAACGCGAAATAAACTCACTTATACTGCAGATCGATCGAGAAAGAAATGAATGAAATGAAAGTTCATTTCTATTCTATAAAATATATAGATGCATGGAACTTTTGTTTGAAGACGATATAGCTAGGTTTGGAGAGAGAGAGAGAGAGAGAGAGAGAGAGAGAGAGAGAGAGAGAGAGAGAGGAGATGATACTGTTATGAAATTTCAGTCGTTAGACAGAACGATTTTATTTTCGTCATTAATACTCATGGGAAAGGTATTGGCGGTACAACACACTTTCATGTTCCCTATCACTCGGGAGCTTTGGGATCTGAATTCTGTAAATACGGTTGGCCGAGTGGATAAGATATAATGGGCTCTAAGACCGTTTAACTTCAAGGTAGAAATATTATATATGCTGTTTATCAAAATAGCAAACCAAACCCTAAATCAGTAATATTCTTTTCTACTCTAGGCACAAGACCCGAAATTTGGGGGGAGCGGCCACTTTATTAGATCGACCCCAGTACGCAACTGGTACATAATTTATCGACCCCGAAAGAATGAGAGGCAAAGTCGACCTCGGCGGAATTTCAACTCAGAGCATAAAGACAGACAAAATACCTATTTCTTTACTACCCACAAGGGGCTACACACAGAGGAGACAAACAAGAACAGACGAACGGATTAAGTCGATGACATCGACCCCAGTGCGTAACTGGTACTTATTTAATCGACCCCGAAAGGATGGAAGGCAAAGTCGACCTCGGCGGAATTTGAACTCAGAACGTAACGGCAGACGAAAATACCTATTTCTTTACTGCCCACAAGAGGCTACACACAGAGGAGACAAACAAGGACAGACGAACGGATTAAGTCGATTACATCGACCCCAGTGCGTAACAGGTACTTATTTAATCGACCCCGAAAGGATGAAAGGCAAAGTCGACCTCGGTGGAATTTGAACTCAGAACGCAGCGACAGACGAAATACTGCTAAGCATTTCGCCCAGCGTGCTAACGTTTCTACCAGCTGGCCGCCTTTAAATCAATAATATTTCTTTATTGCCCACCGGCGGCTAAACATAGAGGGGACAAACAAAGACAGACAAAGAGATAAAGTCGATTACATCGACCCAGTCCGAAACTGGTACTTATTTAATCGACCCCCGAAAGGATGAAAGGCAAAGTCGACCTTGGCGGAATTTGAACTCAGAACGTAACGACAGGCGAAATACCGCTTAGCATTTCAGCCGGCGTGCTAACGATTATGCCTGCTCACTCCTTAATATTATTTTCATATATTTGCTTCATCATGTTTTACCGAGAGCTAAATAACAACAGTAATTTCACTCAGTTATCTACCACCAAGTCGATATACACTGATATTCAGGTGCCAAAAAGTGTATCTCAATGCTTTCACTCGACTTGCTAGAAATTGCGCCCGAATTGCCTCAAAGGTACAAAATCAAGAAAGTGGAACAATATGAATGATGCAGTCTTGTTTATATAAACTAAAAGGTAGGAACATAGGTCTGCTCAATAAGGTCTTGCTTGAGGGCTGAAACACCACTACCAACATCGCCTTCGCCCCCACTACAACAACAACAGCGATACAGTCACTACTACCACTATACCGCCACAATGGCCACCGTAAGTACCACCACCACCATCACCATCACCATCACCATCACCATCACCATTATTACCACCATCAACACCTTTGCTATCCGCAATTCTACAACTTCAACAAGAACAACAGAAGGAAAGAATCTGTTAAAACTTCGAATAGTATCAAAATATTATGCAAAAAGTAAGACGCTCACATACACACACACACACACACACACACACACACACACACACACACACACACACACACTCGTATACACACATATACCACAGGTACACACACACACTCACTCGCGCGCTCACAGTTAAGTTTGTTAAGTTTGAAAAATGAAACTACCCAGCTACAATATTTTTCTAAAAATCTAATCCTGCAGAATTTTCGTAACAAAGATATTATCCGGTCAGATATAATCGAATTACAAATGAACCAACTGTACATTATAAATATTCCAGTGCTTTTAACACGACCAATTGTTCTAAGACTAATAAACGACGTTCTAACGAACATGGCGTCCATCACATTATTTCAACCGACGATCTTGTCTATGCAGTGTTGATATGCTGTGACATACGGCATACATAGATAATAGGAGCTGTAACAGTTGTGCGTGTAATATCATTGACTTTGCATTTTATCAATAGTGTCAGTGAATCGTGCCTAAATGTATGCGCGTCTATTTGTGGAACATCTATCTGTCTGTCTGTCTGTCTGTCTGTCTATCTATCGGTTTGTTTGTCTGTCTATACAGCGAGAGAGATGTCTATCCATCCATCTGTCCAATTCTAACAGACTCGGCCGTTTTGATAAAGTCAGCAGAATTTGACGGTAATTGTTTTTTGCTTCTTTTTTCACCTGCTTTGCTTTTACTCCAATGGATAGGAAAATTTCCTTGTTACCGATGGAATTAATGGTTGCCACCTCTCTATGACAGGGTGCTGCGATCAAGAATTTGTCTGATTTGGCTGTTTGTTTTACCATCTTCTACACCACCACCTCCACCAGTGTTCTTTCAAAATCTCACTTTTTGTGGGCCTATATTGAATGAGCTGTTTTCTATAAATAAAGTTTCTAGAAGTTTCTATTTGATAATACACTGAAACTATTCTTTTTCCCATTCTGTAACACACACACACACATGCACATATATGTATATCTATCTATCTATCTATCTATCTATCTATCTATCTATCTATCTATCTATCTATCTATCTATCTATCTATCTATCTATCTATCTACCTACCTACCTACCCTCTGTATTCTAATTCATTAGAACTATGATCAAGATTGGTTGTGTAAATGCGCGTGGCTTGGGTCCCCTTGGAAACAAGGGTACCTCTTAAATGATAAAGTCACATAAGTTAGAAATCATAGCCATAAGCGAGACCAGACTCCACAATCCGCGGGCCCTAAAGACCATGTTTGGCGGACAGTTCAACATTTATTTTTCCCCCGTCTGCCGAGAATGGGCGGTAGTGGCACCGCGGTTACTTTTTCACAAGAGTCTGGATCTCAATGTAAGGACAATATTCGTAGACCCGGAGGGTAGACTGGTCGTCCTGGATGTCGACGGCAGCAAGGGTGCGCTTTTCGGCTCGTATCAGTTTACGCACCGCCCTTAACAGGTCGGGCGGATTTCTTTCAACGTCTAGAAGTTTTCTTGGGAACGTCTCGTCCTTACTCTTAGTGGGGGATGGAATGCTACCTTGGACACGCATGTAGACTACGTGGGTAGAGATAGGATAGACGGGGATGCAAATGCCTCAGAGACCTGCTCAGACGCTTTCAACTGTCTGACAGGTTTCGACTAGACCACCCGAATGCGCCAACGTGGACATGGAGCAACCGCATCGGGTCGTCGAGATCGTATCTAGATAGGATACTGTGTAGGACAGTAGATAGAGATAGCATAGGATGTCCACAATTCCACATAGTCAGCTACACGGATCACAAACTTGTGACATGTACGCTAGACTTAGGTAAGACACTTAGGCAGGGTCCCGGATACTGGAAACTAAACGCGTCTTTCCCATCGAGACAAGTTTTCAGAGACCGGATTAGCACACTAGTAAAGAGGACTTTGACGGGAGCCATCATCAACAACAAATGGTGGTTTGCCCTCAAGAGAGCAGTAAAAGCAGAAGCGATTAGGTACAGCAAAGCACTAGCCATAGATAGAAATAGAGTAGAGGGTGAGCTAGTTAAGAAGCTAGAAGAGGCAATTAGAAGCGGCATCGCATCCGAAGTTTTGGCGGCGAGGTTGGCCCTCGACCAACACTTCAACGCCAAACACGAAGGATGTGCTGTCAGAGCTAGGATGCGTGCTCTAAGGAACGAAGGTGTTGGAGCCGCGAGAGAGGCCCGGTGGCAGAGGCGCAACAGGGCAACAAGCCACCATTCGGTCACTCGTGGATGAAAGGGGCGCGAATTGCTCGAGCCAAGTAAAATGTGTGAGGCCTTCAGCAGCATTTGCCCGACTGTTCGGAACGAGTGGAGGGCAAGAACGTAGGGTGGACTTCAGGCCTACCTACATAGCCTACCACGACTCTCGACAAGAAGGCAGGGTGCTGCGAAGGTGCCATCACGGCGGCGGAAGTGCGGGAAGCGATGGCAGAATGCTCGAGGGACAAATCACCGGGTTTGGATGGTCTACCCTACGAGCTTTACAATTGTATGCCAGACTTGTTTGGAGATCTCTTGGCGGCGGTGTACTGCAACTGGCAGCAAAACGGGAGCATTCCTGGTTTTGTGAGCCGAGGAGCCGTAACACTGCTGAAGAAAGATCTAAACAAGGGAAATGTAATAGATAACTTTAGGCCCATCACTCTGCTAATGCAGACTTGAAAATTTTGGCCAAGGTGCTAGCCAAGAGGTTGGCGCTTGTCATCGAGAAACTGGTCGACAAGGCGCAAACATGCGCCGTGCCAGGCCGGACCATCCATGACAACCTCCATCTGATGCGCTACATCATAGACAGGGTAGTTAACGAACCTGGCATGGGTGGGGCCCTGATCAACTTGGATCAATCAAAAGCCTTTGATAGGGTAGACCATCGATACTTGGAGGCAGTCCTGAGAGCGGCTGGTTTCGGTCCCGTCTTCCGCGGCTGGATAGCTGCCTTGTACAGAGGCATCCGTTCGGTAATTCGCGTAAATGGACATCTATCGAGACCTTTCGACATTGCACGTTCGGTCCGTCAGGGATGCCCCCTCTCGGCGCTTCTATACGTATTGACTCTTGAGCCACTACTGCGGAAGCTGGCGACGCTAAGGGGCATCCCGCGAGAATTGGGATGCGGGAAGAGCGTGTCTGCATACGCGGACGACGTCACCGTCATAGTGTCTCACGAGCACATCGAGCTGGTCGGCGAGACACTGAAAAACTACGAAGCGGTGACAGGAGCGAAAATCAACCGGGAAAAGTCAGTGGGCTTGCGACTAGGCACCTGGAGAAGCAAGCCCATGCCGTCCACCAGCGCCTCCGTCGTGGGACGCTGGACCGACGGCCCGGTTGAGTTGCTCGGGGTCTGGTTTGGTCCGGACCTCCAAGTGGAGAAGAACTGGAACGAGATAACGAGTAGGGTGGTCACTCTCGCCCGGCAATGGGCCGAGAGGAAACTGTCCCTAAAAGGTCGAGCGGAGGTGGCGAACACGTACATCGCGTCCGTCATCTACTACCGCCTGACCGTCGTACCTTGTCCCGACCCTACCATCACCAAACTACAACGCATCCTCTTTCGCTTCTTGTGGAAAGGATGCGTCCCGATGGTCAGGCGATCCATTTGCTGTCAACACCCGTTAAAAGGGGGGCTGGGCATGCCGTGGTTGATGATGCGCAGACACGCGCTGAGACTGCGACATCTCTGGCTCTATGTAGACGACGGTGAACAGGTGTGGTCGCCGTTTGTGAGGCACGCTTTCCCGCAGCTCGTCTCCATGACCGAACTGCAGTCGTGGATCAAAAAGAGGCCGAGAAGGGCGAATGGCACCGCGAGTGTCGCGTTGCTCTCAAGCAACTCTGCCGTCCTGGGTCGACCTTAAGTGACTTCAACACAACCAAAGCATTCTATAGGGGCTTAGTGGAGGGGAGGTACGACGACGAGCTCGGGGCGAACCTGGACGTCGACGAGGAGTACCTGACCCGCCTGTTCGGGACGACTTTCGGGCCAGGGCCCATGGACAACTTCCAGAGATCCCTGGCCTGGCAGTGCTACCGAGAAGCGCTACCCGTTCGGGATAAGCTCTACAGACACGGCTCGAGAAACACGGGGCCGACCTGCCCGAGATGCGGTCAGAGCGACGAAACCGTTCTGCACGCACTCGTTCAGTGTCCAACAATTTCCGACCTGTGGGCTTATGTCGAACAACTGCTGTCACGTGTGGGACGAGTCGGTTTATCAGCTGAGTCTATCGTCAATATTGTCACGCCTCCTTCCTTCAAACGGGAGGAAGAGCTATTTTCATCATCCTTGTGGCTATGGCGAAAGAATGTATCTGTGGACGCGTCTGAAAGGATTGGAGACAAACACTTTCTCTCTGGTCAATCTCTCATCAACTTCTTCAATACCACTTGAAAAGGAAAGTGAGAGTAGAGAGGCAAGTTTTGTCTAGCGAATGTTTTAAAAAAAGATGGGTGAATGTAGCAAGAATGGCACGTATGAATGACGAAGCCACCTTGAGCATAGTCCTATGAACCCAGAAATCGAAAACAGAGAGTTGCTTATTTGCAAAAAAAAAAAAAAAAAAAAAAAAAGAAATATAAAATGTGACTTCATTGACCGAGGTTACCGTGGTCTTTTCCGCAGGCTTTTCTTTCCACGGGTAAACCTCACCTGTCCTCCCCTTTACACTTCATATTGACATTTCTGTGATAACGATCCCTAGTGATCATTTTTTTTTCCTCTCCCCCCTTTTTTTTTTTTTTTTTTAACCCCCCTTATTTTTGTCCTCTTTCTCCTCCTTTTACGATCCTTTTTTTTTTTTTTTTAATACCTTCAAAGAAAAGCTCTACCTTGTAATTTGTTCTATCTGTGTGCAGCCCTGTGTGGCTAATAAAGAAACATATCTATCTATCTATCTATCTATCTATCTATCTATCTATCTATCTATCTATCTATCTATCTATCTTTCTATCTATCTATCTATGTATTCACGTGTGGACTATATTTAAATCTTTTTCTCTCTCCCCCCTCTCTCTCTCTCTCTTCACACACACACACACACACATGCACACATATAGTTTCATTTTTTTAATGTTTTCTACAAACCTACTTTTCTTTGTTGCTCACTCCTTTTTCTTGGAAACGTTTTATTTTTGTTTTCAGTTTGCATGAATGATGGTAGTTTCTACATTTATTTGATTTAGAAATTTAGTTTTCAACTCAGGAAAGGTTTTTTCTCTCTCCGAGGAAGATATTTTGTAAAAATTGTTTTTCAATCACAACGATATATTTAATGCGCACAGCTTGTATTTTTGACATAAATTACCTCAGTTTAATATCGTTGTCTTGCACAGGGAGAACTTTTATCAGTTCAGTTTAGTAATCTTTTTTTAATTGTTTCCAGTAAATTCTGTGAGAAATTCAGGTTGGGTATAGTTAATGACTTCCTTATCAGATGCAGGACAATAATTCCTTTTTGCCATACATTGCTATGGTTAGAGATTGTTCTAGCTATCGTCACATCTTCCCGTATGACTTGAGGTAGAGAAGATACTACTTGTTCGGTGTCACGTTGTATCGATCTCAGAAGCACGTAGCCTTCGATCATTTGAGTTTAGCAAAATTGAATTCTATTCCAAAAGGAATAGATTAGTATGCTGATCTAGTTTTATTAAGACCTGTCATTTCTTTAAGTTGAACCGCTCATGTTTTGTACCACAATTTGAGACATCAAGTGCGGTTATGTGAAACATGCATGTCTGTTATTTGTATATCATAAACCGAACTTAAGTATGAAAATAGAACTAAATAGGCTAAGTATTTAGGTATTGACTGATAGCGTCACAACTCTGCTCTGCTCTCTCCAATGCCGCCGTGAGCGCTACATCATTTGTGTGATGTGGAAAATATCCCATCAATATTGCACAAATGATGTTGGCATCAATTTTAAAATCCACCCAAGATTTGGCCCCCGTGCAATCCGCCCACTGCAAAAATCTAACTCAAGACACATAACAACATTACGACAGAACTACTTTACTTCAACCGCTCCAAGATTCTTGAATATTATATCGAAATATGTCAAAACATCAAAACGGGAACAGATTCCATAAAATTCAAACGTTCTCTGGACAAACTTCCCCTCCAAATCCCGGACCAACCTCTTACACTTGGATATGTCTTCAACAATAATAACTCTTTGCTAGAATGAGCCATGATGCCCCATATATGACTAAACAGCTTCATCACGTGGTGCTTTTAAGTTAGACATGGCCTGGGTCTATACTGGCCAAAACCTATCTAAGAATGCTCTAAGTATGTCCAATGAGCCCAGAAATAACATGCTTTGATATATGTGTCCTTCAGGTCAGTCCTGAGCAATGTATTCCAATCATGGTCATTCTGTCGTTTTCAGGCCCAGTACTACATTATCCAAAGCTTTTTTCCCCATTTTTTTCAAAGATGCAAAGATTTAATTTAAGAAAGATTTGGTCGCTATTTCTACCTGATCCCTCGCAGAATCATTGCATAAGGTTCGATTGCATGCGGAAAATTCTATCAAGTAATATTCTTTCTAATTTTAGCATAAAATTTGAAATTTTGAGAGGAGGGGGACAATCAATTACATCAACACCACAGTTCAACTAGAACTTTATTTTATCGACTTTGGAAGGATAAAAAGCAAAGTTGACTTCGGCAGAATTTGAACTCAGAATGTAAAGAGCTTGAAGAAATGCTGCTAAGCATCTTGCCCGACCTGCTAACGATTCTGCCAGTTCGCTATCCATTTTACCAGGTGATATAGGTTACAAATAAGGTTGAGAGGGAGAGAGAGAGAGAGAGAGAGGAGGGAGAGAGGGAGAGAGAGAGTGGGAAGACATAATATTATGTAGAAATTTAAGTTTTCAAGTTTGTCTCAGCCTTAAAAAAGCGAAAATTAAGTCGTTATGAGTGGATTTGGTAGACGGAAACTGAAAGAAGCCCGTCTTATATATGTATATATATGTATGTGTGTGCATATGTTTGTGTCTGTGTTTGTCCCCCCAACATCGCTTGACAACCGATGCTGGTGTGTTTACGTCTCCGTAACTTAGCGGTTCGGCAAAAGAGACCGATAGAATAAGTACTAGGCTTACAAAGAATAAGTCCTGGGGTCGATTTGCTCGACTAAAGGCGGTGCTCCAGCATGGCCGCAGTCAAATGACTGAAACAAGTAAAAGAGTAAAGAGAGACAAACAATATTCCGTCTGAAACCGTTACATCAATACCAGTGATATAAAATGCATGGAGGTAATAGTGATACAAGGCCAGGTATTATATGAGGCGGTTGTAATCAGGTTTCATCGATTACCCACGCCTACCTGCCTGATATTCATTTCATTGTCGCCGGAAGGACGGAAATGCAAAGTTAATCCCGACGGAATTTGGACGTAAAAGTTCGCGCAGGCGTAGCTGTGCATGTTTACGAGCTTGGTCTTATTGCACGTTACGTTGAACAAATGTACCGTAACAACGTTGAATTTCTCTCAAATTTTTCTAACGCGCGCTCTTTGTACGTAAAAATTATATTCATACCAGGGGGTAACCAAAAGAAACCGGAATTTTGCAATATTATTTTATTGACTTAGTTATATATGTTTACACTTATATCGCCTTCAAAGTATTCTCCATTTGAACTGTAAAATTATATTATATTATATATTAGAAAATTAAATCAATTAGAACTACCAGTGAAGTCATTCTTTTCCTTTTTCAAATATATAATATATATATATATAATATATATATATATACATATATATATATATATATATATATAAATACACACACACACAACACACACACACACCACACACACACACACACACACATATGTATGTATGTATGTATGTATGTATGTATGTATGTATTTGCTTTGCGGGAAGGAATGTTTCAATGAAGAAGCGTATTGTCCTTGCCTTCGAACGCTGAGTAGATGGAACAAGGACAACTGATGAAGGGGAATATTCTTTATGTTGCATGTCTCGTTTCTCTGGTTTTTTTTTGTTGTTCGAAAAAAGTTCGTTTTGCTATGTATTTGCTTTTATGTTTTCGTTATATATGTATGTATGTATGTATGTATGTATGTATGTATGTATGTATGTATGTATGTATGTATGTATGAATGAATGTATGTATGTATGTATGTATGTATGTATGTATGTAAGTATGTATATGTGATCTCTTGAGCACCACCAGCAAAAATATTTTTTCCTCTGTCTTCCCTTCTCGGGATCTTTCCTTCTCCTTTGTTTCCGACGAAGAGATCCACTCGAAACGTTAAACCCTCCTTCCCTTCTTTCCTGAGCGTCAAATAATACTTTAATTGTTCCACGTCCTCGCCGTTTGGTGGTTTTTTTTTTCTGTGTTTTCTTGTTTGGATTAACTATATATATATATATAATATATATATATATATATATATATATAAGAAAATAGTAAAGTGTGAAAAAACGACAGAAGGCTTAAATGTTAAAAAATATATATATTTGTGTCAAAATGTCTGGAGAATATTGGAAAAATTTTTTTTCCTTTCCTTAAAATGACATAATTTTAAAAATTTTTAAAGAAATTACCGGTTTCGCGTGTAGCTTTTCAAATTTCTTGTGACGTTATGTTTATATTGCATGGAATTATCGTTGTTTTTATTTCCAGGAGATTTCTAAATAAGGGGAGGTAGTGAGTGATTTTTCCGGTGTAGGGGAGATAATCGCTTAAAATTTTTTTTTTTTTTTTTTTTTTTTTTCCCTTTTCCTTGTTAATTTCTCTGTGTCAGTATGTTCGGATGGTTGAGTCTGGGTTTGTACTTTCAATGAAGAATGTTTCCTTGTTCAGTCTCATTTGTGTTGATGATCCGAAAGCACATTGGTAAAATGGGAAGATTAAAAATTGTGGCAGTAGTTGCTTTGCGCATTTCTCAATGTGCTCACTAAAAGGTATCATTCTATATTCTGGGAATGCAATCTGTTGTCGATGCAGTGTGCATCTGCGCCTGAGTGATAGTCCCGTGGAACCCACGTAGTCTTGGTGGCAGCCCGAGCATTTAATAACATAAATTATGTTTCAGAGGCACAAGTAAAGTTAGATTTGATCTTAAATTTCTGTCCCTCTTTAAAGAAGAATTCTGATCCTTCCAATAGGTTAGGACATGTTGCACAGTTCGATCTACCACATTTTTTTACTTTTGCATCCGTAATTTTAGAAGACAATTTTGCCTTGTGTGAGAATCTTTTTAAGTGATTTAGGCTGTTTGTAGCTTTTAATGATTTGGTGTATGTTTAGAATTTCCTTTAATTTTGGGTTTTTATGAAGTATTGGTAAATTCTGGGTGATGATGGTGAAGGCTTCTTGGTTTCTGGGGTTGTATGTAGATTGTAAGGTAGTATTTTCGGGGAAGGTGTGTTGTTGTGTTGAACTTTTCTTAAAGTTTCTATGTTGATTTCTGTTGCACGTCTGATCCCATCCTCTATGAGTTGAGCTGGGTACCCAGCTCACTCATAGAGGATGGGATCAGACGTGCAACAGAAATCAACATAGAAACTTTAAGAAAAGTTCAACACAACAACACACCTTCCCCGAAAATAATACCTTACATATCTACATACAACACCCAGAAACAAGAAGCCTTCACCATCATCACCCAGAATTTACCAATACTTCATAAAAACCCAAAATTAAAGGAAATTCTAAACATACACCAAATCATTAAAAGCTACAAACAGCCTAAATCACTTAAAAAGATTCTCACAAAGGCAAAATTGTCTTCTAAAATTACGGATGCAAAAGTAAAAAAAATGTGGTAGATCGAACTGTGCACATGTCCTAACCTATTGGAAGGATCAGAATTCTTCTTTAAAGAGGGACAGAAATTTAAGATCAATCTAACTTTACTTGTACCTCTGAAAACATAATTTATGTTATAAATGCTCGGGCTGCCACCAAGACTACGTGGGTTCCACGGGACTATCACTCAGGCGCAGATGCACACTGCATCGACAACAGATTGCATTCCCAGAATATAGAATGATACCTTTTAGTGAGCACATTGAGAAATGCGCAAAGCACTACTGCCACAATTTTTAATCTTCCCATTTTACCAATGTGCTTTCGGATCATCAACACAAATGAGACTGAACAAGGAAAATTCTTCATTGAAAAGTACAAACCCAGACTCAACCATCCGAACATACTGACACAGAGAGAAATTAACAAGGAAAAGGAAAAAAAAAAAAAAAAAAAAAAAAAAAAATTTAAGCGATTATCTCCCTACACCGGAAAAAATCACTCACTACCTCCCCTTATTTAGAAATCTCCTGGAAATAAAAACAACGATAATTCCATGCAATATAAACATAACGTCACAAGAAATTTGAAAAGCTACACGCGACACCGTAATTTCTTAAAATTTTTAAAATTATGTCATTTTAAGGAAAGGAAAAAAATTTTTCCAATATTCTCCAGACATTTTGACACAATATATATATTTTTTAACATTTAAGCCTTCTGTCGTTTTTTCACACTTTACTATTTTCTTATATATTCACCCACGTGCTTTACCAAACAAACTTTTTTATCTATATATATATATATATACATATATATATGTATGCTTGTATGTATGTATGTGTGTGTATATGTTTGTGTGTCTGTGTTTGTCTCCCCAACATCGCTTGATAACCGATGGTGGCGTGTTTACATCCCCGTAACTTAGCGTTTTCGGCAAAAGAGACCGATAGAGTAAGTACTAGGCTTACAAAGAAGAAGTCCTGATGATGATGAAATTCTGCCAATGAGTATTCTACGTACTTCAACTAATAGAATAAGTACTAGGCTTCCAAAAAATAAGTCCTGCGGTCGATTTGCTCGACTAAAGGCGGTGCTCCAGCATGGCCGCAGTCAAATGACTGAAACAAGTAAAAGATAAAAGATAAAAGATAAAAGAGATATATCCACTGTGCCACCAACCGATTGCGTCTGCATGTGGATCAGATCGTTTTCTTTCTTTCTGTTAAGCCTCGTCTGCAGTACAATGGTTCAGTGAACCTATGATAACAGGTACAAATTGAGATCAGATGTCTGGATGAAGAGCTGAACGTATGTTTGTATTTAAATATATAAAATACAAAATGGGACAAGAACACAAAACATCCAGACAACTAGGTGATACAAAAAGGGACTATAAAACATCCAGATAGACGATACAAAAAAAACAAGGACGGGTCATTCGAAGCTTTCTATCCTCAGGCAAGAACCAGATCAGCCTCGCAATTTCGGCTGATTAATCTTGAGATTGCTCCAATCTGGCCAGCTCCAAGGAAAAACTAAGCTACGAGGGGCGTTCAATAAGTAATGCGCCTGACCCACTTGCATGTGCAATTATTTATATCTCTATAGATTAAGTGGCAAATTACAGCTCTGCACTAATTGTGGTTTCTGATTTACAGGTGTTTGAACTGAGTCAAGTGTGAAATGGAGCCGGTTGAGTGTCGAGCAGTGATCCGGTTTTTGTATTTGAAAAGATGCACACCACGGGAGACCTTTGATGAAATGAAAGTAACTTATGGTGATGATGCCCCATCATATGACCTTGTAAAACGCTGGCATCGTGAATTCAAATATGGTCGGAACTCTGTGGAAACAGCTCCCAGATCTGGTCGCCCCCTTCTGCCATTGATGAGGCATCTGTCCGTCAAGTTGAGGCTGCCATTTTGGAAGATCGACGCATAGCTATTCGCCAAATAGCCCATGAGGTCAAGATTAGTACCGGGTCTATGAAAACTATCATTCATGACCATTTGCATATGCAAAAGGTGTCTGCCAGATGGATTCCCAGGTTGCTCATACCTTTCCAGAAGCAAGAACGCGTCGAGTGCTCGAGGATGAATTTGGAGATGTGCCAAGAAGACGAGTCAAAATTTTTCAAAAGACTGATTACACAGGATGAAACCTGGGTCCATCACCTGGGTCCAGAGACCAAAGCCCAGTCAATGCAGTGGAAGCACCGTGGCTCACCTCCTCCAAAGAAGGCAAGAGTGCAGCCCTCCGCTGGCAAGGTCATGCTCACAATCTTCTGGGACCAGGACGGAGTAGTGATGACAGATTTCCTGGCAAAGGGTACCACAATTACAGGAGCCTATTATGCTTCACTTTTGAGGAAATTAAGTGAAGCTATAAAAATCAAGAGGCGGGGCAAGATCAGCAAAGGCATCCTCCTCCTGCAGGACAACGCTCCGGTTCACAACTCGCGTGCGGCTATGAACTCCTCCCTCATCCCCGCTACTCTCCTGACCTTGCACCCTCTGATTTTCACCTCTTCCCAGCCATGAAGTTGTTTTTGAAAGGAAAGCGTTTCCCAGATGATGCAGCCTTGATTTCTGAAGTCACATCGTGGTTGGAGGACCAACCTGGGATCTTCTACGAAAACGGTCTCCAGAGCTGCATCAAACGATGGGAGAAATGCGTAACTCTGTGTGGTTCCTATGTAAAAAAAAACTAATAACTGTGCCAAGTTTCGTTGCTCTATTACTATGGGAAGTGGGTCAGGGGCATTACTTATTGAACGCCCCTCGTAAGAGCATTAGATTCCTTGGAAGAAAGCATCGAATGTATACAAAAACAAGGACCGAGAAACAGACAATGTTACACAAATATAAATACAATATAAATACAATAAAAATAAAAATAATAATAACAGGACACAACAACAGGTGTCTTTCGACTGGGGATGAAACGAATTCAGCTGGCGTGTGTGGAAATGAAGCCTTACAGCAGAGATACAAACATTTCACAAACACAGGGAAGACTATCGATATATCTATGTATGTTTGTATGGACATAATCGATAATGAAGCACTAGATACAGCGATTCTGAAAAAAAGTTAGAGATTGGCCATGGATGGAATGCTTTTGATAATCAACTTCCTGTATCAGAACTAAAAAAACAAATTCACTTTATGTACGAGAACAGAGCAAAATAACAGGAAATTGTGCTTTGATGTCCAGCTGAATGAATAATTACGATTGATCCCTAAGGAGTTGCATTTTCAATCGATGTTGTATCATAATGAAACAGCCACAAAGCTGGGAGCAAGGAGGGTCCGGTTGATTATATCGACCCAGCACACCGGCCAAAATGCTTAGCAGTATTTCGCCCGTCTTTACGTTCTGAGTTCGAATTCCGCCTAAGTCGAATTGCCATTTCATCCTTTTGGAGTCGACAGAATAAGTGCCAGTTGAACACCGGGGGCGATGTAATCGACTTATTCCCGTCCCCGAAATTTCTGGTATTCTTTCTTTCTTTTATTTGTTTCAGTCATTTGACTGCGGCCATGCTGTAGCACCGCCTTTAGTCGAGCAAATCGACCCCGGGACTTATTCTTTGTAAGCCCAGTACTTATTCTATCGGTCTCTTTTTGCCGAACCGCTAAGTGACGGGTACGTAAACCCACAAGCATCGGTTGTCAAGCAATGCTATGGGGACAAACACAGACACACAAACACACGCACATACATAATATATATATATATATATACATATATACGACAGGCTTCTTTCAGTTTCCGTCTACCAAATCCACTCACCCGGGGCTATAGCAGAAGACACTTGCCCAAGATGCCAGGCAGTGGGACTGAACCCGGAACCATGTGGTTGGTTAGCAAGCTACTTACCACACAGCCACTCCTGCGCCTATGGCATTGTGCCATAATTTGAAACCAATTAGCACGATATTTTATCTACCTCAAAAGGATGAAAAGAAAAGTCTGAAGGCAGAACGTAAAGTGCCGAAATAAATACAGCAAGTCATCTTGTCCGTTGTGCTAACTGCAATTTTATTCTTAATTTCGTTGTATTTAAATAGTTCGGAGGAATTCTGCTTTAACCCCTTACCCGGCAGAAACGAATATATGCGTTTTGACCGAAATAGTTTTTTTCTATCTCTGGCGAGTTAACTCGTCAAAAGATAGACTTGCCAAAATCGACAGCAAACGAGTTCCTTTGTCTATTATAAACTCTTTTTTGACATATACGAGTATATTCGCTCACTTTATACGTCTGGCAGTGACGATTTCTGCCACCTTTCGCTTGAGTAAGGTATTGAAGACCGAGTATGATTTAGTCACCTGGAGACAGTCGAAGGGTTGGAAGGCACATTTTATGAATAATAAATAAGGTTTGAAATATACCTCGAAATCACCATTCAAAACATAGTAAAATAAAACAATAAAAAATATGTCTGAAAAAATACATTTATTTTCAAAATAATTGTTGGGTAAGGGGTTAAGTAGACCATATAACCCCTCATAACTATTTTACTTTCTGGAATTTTCAGAAAAGATTTTGCGAATTTGCATTCTACACGAGGGAATTCATACG
>NC_043010.1:48923913-48933913 GCF_006345805.1 Octopus sinensis | reverse complement strand
TATATATTATATATACATATACATACATACATATGTATTTTTACATATTAACATAGTTATATTTATATGTATGCGTACATAGTTACACGTGTATGTATATACGTATACACGCACACACATATATACGTATATATTTACACAGACACACACACACATGCACACGCACTCAGACATATTTATATAGTATCTTCTCTTGAAATAAAACATTTCTTATCATAATGAAGCATTAGAACTAAGAGGGTTTTTTAAGGACACGATTAACCACAGAAAAAAAATTAATATTGATTCTATTATTATAGAAAATGCAAGATTTTAGATTCTTCCACGTATTTTTAACATGGAAACACTATTGTAAATGCTAAAAATAATCAACGTTAGTTCCACAGTTATTGAACTCGGCTCCTGGTGAATTTCATGCTTTATTTCCTGTATGAGGTTGGTTTGTATTTCGCTGTAAGTAAATGTTCCACAGTTAATCTTTTTGTTTATTATTTGCGGAATTCTCTTTAGAATATTGGAGCTGTCAACTATTTTCCTATCTAACTGTCAAGTGTTTGTGTGTGTCTGTGTATTTGCAGATGCTATTCTTTAATTATATATATATATATATATATATATATATGGGTATGAGACGCGTGTCTGCCAAGTTTGTGCCAAAACTACTTTCAAAAAAATACTCGAGTTTCAGCTGCACAAGATCTCCTTGATTGTGTCGAGAACGATGAAAACTTTTTGAAAGCTTTGCGTAGGCCTCTGAATAGGTATCACCAAACTTTGGGCAAAATTTGATGCAGATTCTCTGCTCAACTTTTTCTGTCAGGGTCAATGCAACGATCACACGCTACACGCGTTCCTTCTAAGCACTACTGTAAACTGCAGAAGTGAGCTAGAACGTTAAAAATTAGTGCGCATGCACATCAGAGTTCAATATCAATCTGTGCGATGCGGCTTTGCTCTCCGTGATTTAGCTTCGTTAGTATAGCAACAGTCCGAACACTCATTGATCAGACTACATATGGAAGAAAAGCATTATAGTTTGGTTGAAACATTGTGATATCCAAGTAGGATAACAAACAGAAAGGAAAGGAAGAAAGCTTCTTTGCAAACAATGCAAAGAGGAAATTTGAGTAACCTTTATACATTTCAGGCACAAAGGCCAATCAGAAGAATACGGTTAAATCTGAAATATATAAAGGTTACTCAACTTAGCTCTTTGTACTGTAAGAAATATCCGTCTTTCCTTTTTAATTGTAATTCTACTTACACGCGAACACAAATATAGATAGACAGATACAAATATAGATACAGCGACATGTATGTGTATAGGTATATGCACACACATACACATTTATATACATACACCCTCACACACATTTATATACAAACATAGACACATGCAAAGGGAGGTAAAAAATTATCTGCACTTTTACTAAAATGGTCTTTACTTTGGCTGCACTGCCTTCAGCGCTTGCGTGCTAAAAGGTTGTACTCTTGTGGTTATGTAACCGAGGTTTGATCTTAATCACTCTAGTTTTCATTCTTGTACTGCAGAGTAAACATGGCCGCTTCGCTGGTAGTGTGCACAAAAGAAGAATGAAAATTAGGGATCCGATTTCTCTGGTTTGAATGTGTTTCAGGGTCTGAAATTAACCGCAGGCTTTCGATACTATACGGTGACAGCGCTCTGCCGCCTGAAAGTGTGTATGAGTAGATCGAGAATTGAAAAAATGACTGGACAAACGTGAAGCCCGAAGAGAAAGCAGGACGCCGATAACCCTCTACGCCTGACGTAGAGGATCAGCAAGTTCAAGAGATGGGCTTGGAGAACCGACGGGTGACGAGCGATATGGCGGCATATTCTCTGCAAATTAGTCGTTATTTTGCATACGAAATCATCCACGACAAGCTTCACTTCCGTAAACTCTATGCAAGATGGTTGTGAAAAGAGCTTACCGAAGCGCATAAGCCAAATCACGTAGAGATCTGCCAACGTTTACTCGACCGCTACAACGATGAAGGCAAAGCATTTTTGGAGAGAATAGTCACAAGAGATGAGTCGCAGGTCTATCAATTTGAGCCAGAGTCCAAAAAACCAGAATATGGAGTAGAAATACTCGGAATCACCAACGAAAAAGAAATTCAAGAAAACTTGCCGCAGAAAAAGTAATGCTAACCGTTTTAGGGACGCAAAAGGACCTTTTCTGGAATATTACCCGGAAAAAGGGTCTACAGTCACCATTGTTAGCTACAGTGAAATGCTGGCCAACAAACTGAAACCAGTAATTCACACGAAACGTCAAGGTCTATTGTCAAATTAAGTGTTTTGTTGTACGAAAATGCACGTCCACACACAGTCGCTCACACTGTTGAAACCATGGAAAAACTGGGTTTCAAGTAGCTGGAACATCCTGCATAGAGTCTAGAGCTCGCCCCTTCCGGCTATCACCTTTTGGACAGCTCATTTGAAATCGTTGATTTGAAGCGGTGCATAAATGGCTGCGCGCCCAGCCGAAAGCCTTCTCCAATAGAATAAGCAAGCTTATGGACTGCTGAAAGAAGTACGCCGAAAAGGAAGGAATCTATGTCGAAAAATGATGTAATTTTTCAAGCCCTGCTTTTGCTTTAGTAAACTACAGAAACAAGAATGCGTATAATTTTTGACTTACTCTGGTACTTACATAGAAAGAAAGCTAAGAAGTAAATGGATATATGTAAATTAAGTATTTGATTGTCCGATCAATTGAAGCACCAGACTCATTGAATTAATGTATAAGTAGCTGAGTAATCCATAGAGACATGTGCGCTTAGCGTAAACTTTAAGCAGGACCAGCGTGACACAGAATGTGCCAAGACTGGGCGATTGAATAATAAACACAATTCATCCAACGGACTTCCGAACAATTCCGTTTTCCCAAACCGACTCATAAGGCCCGGGCGGGCACGGCCAAAGACTTTACAAAACGATATATACCTCAATTATCATGCAGTGGGCTCGAAACTGAGATCAGATGATTTGCGAAATGAACTTGACCAATCGTCCGACTATGCTGTGTTCACACACGCGCGCGCAGACCTAGCCAGACTCATGGGTCCGGTTTCCCCGGTTTCTGTGGCGTATGTGTTCCCCCCAGCTGGACGGGACGCCAGTCCATCACAGCGTTACTCAAGAAACAGGAAGAGGGAGTGAGAGAAAGTCGGGGGCGAAAGAGTACAACCGGGGTCACTACCCCAACCCCCTGCCGGAGCCTCGTGGAGCTCTTTTAGGTGTTTTCGCTCAATAAACACACACAACGCCCGGTCTGGGAATCGAAACCGCGATCCTCCGACCGCGAGTCCGTTGCCCTAACCACTGGGCCATTGCGCCTCCACAACAGCTTATACACGTGCATTACTAGTTTAGATTGCTCCAATGCTGTTTCTTTAGATTTCCACCGTGTGTTCGGTGTTAATTTCTCTTGCACAATCAAATTACACTGAAAGCTTCTGCATATTTTATGCGCTTTGGCGATATCTAACTGGGTCTTTTAGTTTTCCCAATATTTTATTCCTGGAACTGGATCATAGTTATTACTTTCAATGGATTCCTTATTTTATCTCTAGCTAATCTGCTTAGAAGAATTACATTACATTACATTACAAGTGTAGCAGAATTGCTGCTAGCTGCATGTTAGTTATACTAAAAGCATTGTGTAAGGGCTTCAATTATTCTTTTATTGCTTTCACTAATTGGGTTGCGGTCATGCTGGGGCAAATTCTTCAAAAAGTTTCAGCCGACTATATATCTAGTAAAGCACTTTTTCTGGTTCTTATTTGATAAATCTGAGAGGATAATGAAAGGAATGATCAACTTGGCGTGGAGAGACGTAACCGAAGCAGATCGAAGTATGAAAGGGCGTTTTCATCCGATGCACCAATTCTCTCGATCATGCGCTAATGCAATCGCAAACCTATACATACATACATACATACATACATACATACATACATACATACATACATACATACATACATACAGACATACATACATACATACATATATAGATACATACATACAGATAGACAGACAGACAAACGTACATATACTTACATACAAAGTAAAAGATAAGACATTCATATATATACGTACATGCGCATACACATACAAACTTTTATATAGATATGAGAGAAAGAAGATAGAGAAGCAGAGAGGAAAGAGTGGGGGAGAGAAAGAAGGGAAAAAGAAGAAGACGGAGAGAGAAAAAGTGACGGAGACCGAGAGAGGAGACACGGAAATGTATAGGGAGAGAGAGAAAATGGATATAGGTTGTGGTTAAGCTTTGACTTTGAAATCACACGGTTTCGAATTTTGTCCCACTGCGCGACATCTCGGGGAAGTTTCTTCATGAGGAGACACGGAGGAGCAGTCTCGATTATCCGGTCTCCAACTCAGAAGTGCTGTCGATGTCTAAGATGTGGAATCTTGGTCATCTTTGAAACGAAGAATGAACAAGAAAAGTTATTTTGTAATCAGTGACGTCTGGGGCTTATTGTCATTAAGTGTACACTATGTTGCCATACTGAACATACTACTCTGTTAAAAATTTTACTAACACGCACGCACGTGCCCACGCACACACACACACACACACACACACACACACATTCACACACTTTTATTAAAGCTACAAAATTATCACAAGACTCTTCCTCAGAGTTTCACGTGACAGTGGGTAACAGTCTTGTGATAATTTTGTAGCTTTAATAGAAGTATATTACTCTACCGTTGGTATTCGAGTACTATTTTTCTACCTTTTTTGCACTTATATGCTCACCTGTAATGATAGGTAATGGTGTCATTGAGACCCAAAGGTTTCAGGTAATGCTGAATAAGTGCTATAGATAGACCATAGTTAAGTTACAGGTTCGGTGATTATGCGAATAAGGGGTTCAACGTTGGTCATATGTCAGCGTGTGTATATAAAATTTTTTTCGTAATGATATATATATATATATATATATATATATATATACATACACGCGTGTGTGTGTGTGTATGTGTGTGTGTGTGTGTGTGTATGTGTGTATGTGTGTGTGTGTGTGTGTGTTTGTGTCTGTATTTGTCCCCCTACACCGCTTGATAACCAGTGTTGGTATGTTTACGTTGCCATAACTTAGCAGTTCGGCAAAAGACCCCGATAAGATAAGAACCAGATTAAAAAAAAAATTAAGTACTGGGGGCGATTCATATCGACTGAAAATTCTTCATGGCGGTGCCCCATCATGGCCGCAGTCAAATAACCGAAACATGTAAAAGATAAAAGATAATATATTTGTTACCATCAGTGCTCGCAACGACAAGTATATTAGACATCATGGTTTCAGTAACCGACAGAGAAGATTCATATTGTGTCGAGGAGCTCTAATGACTTAAAAAATTACTTAAAAAAACAGAAGAATGAAAGTGGAGAATGCTATGTGCATATATACCCTCAATCATGAACAATGAATTTTGATAGAAGGTAAGTAATCATGGGCAAATGGGCCTCAGCTTATATTTCTGTTTATCCAGATATTTGACCAAAGTTTCAGACAACATATAAAATAGCGTCATTGCACAAGTGTATGATTATGGAGAATTCTACTTACTTTTCTCACAAAATCTTTTGTAATGGGTCCATATTTACGTTTAGAATAGGTTAAATTTTATTTTAAAGTTTGCACTGTAAATAGTAACCTTTATTTGATAAATTCTTCCTTCTCTCCTCTTCTCACTTTGTTTCTGAACAATTAACAATCTGTAGTGAAACAGAAAAATCTTCTTATGAATGCATTCTGAAATGTAAGCTATTTTCTCTCCATAAGTATTGTCTAACTTCATAAAACGTTTAATTTAGCATGATTTATTTGCCTTGCTGTATGCCATTCTGAGAATTCGAAAGAAGGATGAAATAGCGCTATACATGGCTGCTAATGACTAGAAAATTTAAGATCTTTATCCTGTATTGTTTGTTCCTTCTCGAGCCACGCCCGGCTCATAAGGGCCGGTTTCCCGGTTTCCTTGGCGTATAGGTTCCCCACCTGGACGGGACGCCGTTAAGTCGCAGGTGAGCTGCAAGATGCAGGAAGAAAAAGTAAAAGTTGTGGCGAAAGGGTCAGCAGAAGTTCACCATTACCTTCTGCTGGAGCCGCGTGGAGCTTAGGTGTTTCGTTCATAAACACACACATCGCCCGGTCTGAGATTCGAACCCGTGACCCCTCGACCGCTGCTCTAACCATTAGGCCATGTACCTTCACTTATCCTGTACAGGAAAAAGAAATATTAGATATGTATATTCTGTACACTTTACGCTTTGATTTTAAATTCAAAGTTCTAAACTCGACTTAACTTAATCTAGAACTACAAGAGATAGTTTTCTTTATGATAGCTGACCATCAGCGGTACACCACATGTCTTTAAACATTTGTGCTTGGTACTTAAATATTTTACGAGGAAGAATGAAGCCTTATAGTGAAGTATGCTATTTGTAACTCAGTCCCGATCAAACAATATGATCAAAGGCGTTTAAGCCATTTAACTCATTTTTTTTGCAAGAGGCTACATTGTACAATTTCATTTTTCTTTTTTTTTTAAGACAGTAACACGTGATTTGAGGGAGATTCATCCGCTATTTCGAACAAGTTAAGCCATCACGTAGTAACTTTGTCATATTGTCACAAATAAGTCTATTTGAAAAGAGAGGTATGTTATCTTTTCTGGAAAAGTTTGTTGGACAAAGAGGCACTGTTTTTCGTGGCATATCTCATTCATGTTCTCTTTCTATCATGTGAAAGAACTCCTTTTGATCGACAAGGAAAAGAATAAATACTGTACTATACTGAATGTTTTTTGTAGTCTTTCGATGAAGTAGAATCCTTAATTTCTTTGAAGAATTCTTCATTCTTTGAAGAATTCCTCGTTCTGTGATAATCCTGACCAGTAATAGTCTCTCTGAATAACAGTTAATATTTTCATTACACTGGTGTTAATGCTGTGTTGCTTCTCCTCTTGGTCGTTAGAATATGTTGTAGAGATATTGTGGATTCAATGAAATCATATCGCCTCTCATTTCTCAGTCTATCTTGTACTCTACTAAAAAACCCAATACAATTCCTGATTAAATGTTCTTTACATTCTGAGTTGAAATCCCGCTGGGAACGACTTTGTTTTTCACCCTTCTTGGATCAAATGAATAATAAGTGCCTGTAAATGAGTCCGATTAAATCAGTTACCCTACTTCCATTTTCTAAAATACATGGCCATTTGCTAATGCTAGTTTCTTACATAAGTTTAAGGCGAAAATATTTGTGGGGAAGGGAACAGTGGATTTAACTTACCCAGGTACTTGACAGGTATTTTACTTTATCGGTGCTGGAAAGATTTGAGATCATACTGCCAATAGTGAGCAAATATTTCAAGGCACTCAAACCATCCTGTCAATTATTATAAGTGTTTCCCTTTTCTCTCTCTACATTCAGGTAATCTGTATTTCTAAATCAGTGGAGGCGCAATGGCCCAGTGGCCCAGTGGTTAGGGCAGCGGACTCGCGGTTATAGGATCGCGGTTTCGATTCCCAGACCGGGCGTTGTGAGTGTTTATTGAGCGAAAACACCTAAAAGCTCCACGAGGCTCCGGCAGGGGATGCTGGTGATCCCTGCTGTACTCCTTCACCACAACTTTATCTCACTCTCTCTTCCTGTTTCTGTTGTACCTGTATTTCAAGGGGCCGGCCTTGTCACTCTCTGTGTCACGTTGAATATCATGATTATTTCTTTGTAGAAATATTTTATCGTCTGTTGGTCTTCAGAGCTTTTGAGACGTAGCATTTATAGAAACAATTTTGTGTTTATGTGTAGGGAAGACGTGGTAGAAACAGTTTCTCTGATATTCGCTATAATGTATTGGTGCTATTGAATGAAACTAGGCTGTCATGTTCCCATTACTTCAATGTGTTCATAGAAGCAATAGAAGTCTGGTCTGCGGTATCCGTATTGCGTGTAGTTGACCCTCGAGTGTAGAAGATAGCTTCATTAGATTAATTGGGCACTGTCAGCTGCAGTTTCCACCTAATTAAACTTGAACTATCCACGATTTAAGAAAGTTAATTTGAATGTAATGTACACGTGATTATGGGATATTAACTACAGTCAAAAGTTCAGTCAATAGGAATATATATATATATATAAGTTTGTAAATATAGGTTTCAAATTTTGACACAATGCCAGCTATTTCGAGAATGGGGTAATAAGTCAATTATACTGACCTCAGTGTTCAACTGATATTTATTTTATCGACCCCGAAAGGATGAAAGGCAAAGTCGATCTTGATGGAATTTGAACTTCGATGGACGTAATGTCGCTAAGCATTTTGACTGGCGTGCTAATGATTCTGCCTGCTCGTCGCCTTAACTAAGTTTATAAATATAGCTAACTATTTTATTAAATCTATGTTATGGTTTCATAACATCAAATAGTTAGATGCCTGCATGAAAAGTTGCATTTAAGATTTGTATTTGTCCGGTAAATAATTTGATCTGAGGCCGGGCGTTGAAACTGAAACCATTACATCGTGGAAGAGCCATTATAGTTGGCTAAAAAAAGAGGTAGATAGCTGGTAGAATAATTAGCACATCGGAGAAAATGCATAGCGGCATTTTTCCCAGCTTAATATCCTGAGTTCAAAGGCGGCGAGCTGGCAGAAACGTTAGAAGGATGGGCGAAATGCTTAGCAGTATTTCGTCTGCCGCTACGTTCTGAGTTCAAATTCCGCCGATGTCGACTTTGCCTTTCATCCTTTCGGGGTCGAATAAATTAGTACCAGTTACGCACCGGGGTCGATATAATCGATATAATCCGTTTGTCTGTCCTTGTTTGTCCCCTCTGTGTTTAGCCCCTTGTGGGTAGTAAAGAAATAGGTATTTCGTCTGCCTTTACGTTCTGAGTTCAAATTCCGCCGAAGTCGACTTTGCCTTTCATCCTTTCGAGGTCGATAAATTAAGTACCAGTTGCGTACTGGGCTCAATCTAATCGACTAGTCCCCTTCCCCCAAATTTCAGGCCTTGTGCCTAGAGTAAAAAAGAATATTATGGGTTCAAATTCCGCCGTGGTCGACTTTGCTTTTCATCCTTTCGTTGTTGATAAAATAAGTACTAGTCGAGCACTGGGCTTCATGTAATCAACTGCCCCACCCCACCCCACCGCACCCCAAATTTCAAAACTGTTCCTGTAATAGAAAGAATTATAAGTTGGCTAAAAAGGTTCTTTGATGACATATATTTGTCTCGCTGCCTACTCACATGCATGTATGTGGATGCACGTATACGTATACGAATGATATTCCGTTATTATCAACATCGAGTCGTTGGATTGTCATTGAAGAATTGAAGTTCGTAGAATTTATCAATATGATTCTTGTAGAAACCATACTTACATTCGTTATACAGGAACAACTCTTAGAATTACCACACCGAGAACTCTCAAGCGTTATATAGCATTCATACACACTCAGGCATGTATTATATCTAACACACACTTTTTTACTCTTTTGTTTGTATCAGTCATCAGACTTCGGTCATACTGGAGCACCATCATGTTGGGTTAGTGGAACGAATCGACCCACGTGATAACATTTTTAAATGTAGTATTGATTTTATCAATTCTTTTGCCAAACTGCTGTGTTTACGATAAACGTCGCCCTTTTATATATATATATATATATCAAATTTTATTTAATTTGCTTTTCGCGGGAAGGAAAATTTCTATCGAAGATGCGTATCGCCTTTACCTTCGAAACGCAGAGTAGATGAAACCATGGCGACTGAAGAAGGGGAATTTTCCTTGTGTTATTTGTCCTGTACTCTATTTTTTCGTTGTTTAAGAAAAATGTCCAGTTCCTTGGTTTTGTGTTTATGTTTTCGTTCCTCATTGTGTTCGACGTTTTTTGATGTCCTGTACCCATATATGCATGTATATATACATGTAGAGG
>NC_043010.1:48908913-48921413 GCF_006345805.1 Octopus sinensis | reverse complement strand
CCACGCAGTGGGACTGAACCCGGAACTATGTGGTTGGTTTGGTTAGCAAGCTACTTACCACACAGCCACGCATCCCTCGTTGCTTGTAAATAATAAGGAAGTCTATTCAACTATATCTAGAAGATTAACTTATGCCTTTATTACACACAAATTACATTAGGTCATTTTTTTTCTCTCTCGATGTATTCCAGCTGACACAGCTGTCCCATATCACTTTAATTTGTTATGTTTTTTTTTCATTATATTATGTTTTTTTTTTTAAATATACTCTTCCATCAAAAACTTAATATCATTCATGAGTGAAAGAAAATGTCTCAGTATGTGTTGCTTTGTTTTTTTTTTTTATTATTTACTGTATTTTAATTGTCTTTTATTTGTTATGTTTTCTTTCCAAACAACTTACATATGTATATACATACATAAATACATACATACATACGTAAATATATTTATATATATATATACACATACACACATATATATGTATATATATATTTAAGGTATGTACATATATAAAGTTGTATATTTACACAAGCAGCTTATATATATATATATATATATATATATATATATATATATATATATATTATATATATATTTAAAGAAAAGAAAACGATAGAAATAGTTCTGATCCTTTGAAATTCGTTGCTGTCAAATCATGCGTGACTTTTACCAATCGCTGAAGAATCGTTTCGATCTTTGGTCGTTGAGCTTTGCCTGGAGAATCCGCTCGAGGAGTCTAGTAAAAAGAAAAAAAAAAGAAAGAAAAAATATTGAAAAGAATGAGTCACTTTATAAGTTTCTGCTGGGTTTTCACATACAGGAAGACATTGGAATATTTCCGCAGCGATGCCTTCTGCGCGACAAATACATAGTTATTCTCGCCCACAACATCATAAGCGGAAAGTGTAACCTCTCGAAAGAGCTGTTCTTCACTCCTGCTCCAGAGCGTCGGCTGCGGAGTCATTCCGAAAAGCTCTACCTGCGACGATTTCATCTCAATCGAAGGAGAGGAGCTTTCTCCGTCCGGGTTGCGGATCCGTGGAACAAGCTGCCAGACGAGATGGTGAAGATGCCGACGACCGCTTTGTTCAAAGCCTCCCTTGACCTCAAGTGGCCTGAACTCTTTACATGAAAACCACCCTGTACTTAACTCCATGTCCCCCTACATGGCCTTGCTATTTGCTTTTGATCCAAATTAACTAACTAACTAACTAAGTGGAAGATTTATTTATCAAATCGAAGAGGATAAAAGATAAAGATGACCTTGACCGTGGCAGAATTAAATGTAGTGAATTGTGATGCATGCATTGTTGTATTTCATTAGTTTTTAATGACGCATTCACGAAGTTACAACGTCGCAGGCGCGTCGCTTAGTGGTTAGGGTGTTGGACTCACGATCGTAAGATAGTAGTTTCGATTCCTGGACCGGGCAACGTGTTGTGTTTTTGAGCAAAGCACTTCATTTCACGTGGCTCCACAGTCCACTCAACTGGTAAAAATGACTAATCCCTTAACATGCCGGTTTTACGTCCAGACGGAGAATATATATGCCATGAAACCGGGAGACCGGCCGTGATCAGTCGACATGACTCAAGAAGATAACTTTACCTTATATTATTTACATTATTTACATTCGACGGATACTTGTCCTCATCTTGTTTGTTGTAAACACAACGTTTCGGCTGATATACTCTCCAGCCTGCCATACCCTCCATAATGTAAATAATGGAGGCGCAATGGCCCAGTGGTTAGGGCAGCGGACTCGCGGTCATAGGATCGCGGTTTCGATTCCCAGACCGGGCGTTGTGAGTGTTTATTGAGCGAAAACACCTAAAGCTCCACGAGGCTCCGGCAGGGATGGTGGTGATCCCTGCTGTACTCTTTCACCACAACTTTCTCTCACTCTTACTTCCTGTTTCTGTTGTACCTGTATTTCAAAGGGCCGGCCTTGTCACTCTCTGTTTCACGCTGAATATCCCCGAGAACTACGTTAAGGGTACACGTGTCTGTGGAGTGCTCAGCCACTTACACGTTAATTTCACGAGCAGGCTGTTCCGTTGATTCGGATCAACCGGAACCCTCATCGTCGTAACCGACGGAGTGCTTCCACTAATGTAAATAATGTAAATAATGTACATAATTCCTTATCTCTTAAATATAAAGCAGAACTTTACCTTACCTTTACTATTCTTTAAATAAAATGAATTTGATTCCTCTTTATATAATAGTTGTTCTGTATGTTCTATGACCGTGGCGTGAGGTTTTCTGGGGGAGCTACGACTGAACAACCGGTTATATTTGCACAGGTGACCTTTCGAAGAGTGCCTTTTAGAGCTATATACAGCTTGGTGATGGTTCATCAAATGAGACATCAGATGAATTGACAATGATTTTCTCAAGGCTTTCGCCATTAAGGGAGCAAAACTATGTTTCAGCAACACCTTGATGCCTGTCTTCGCGTTACGTTTGGTTACAGCATTTCCGTATTGTGGATCTGGATGGTATTAGTCATGATTATTTTTTTTTAATGCTGTAGTTAACTTTAGTACTATTTTTACTGAACACCTTATGGAATTGTTGACCGCCATATGCAATGGAGTCACAAGAAGCCGTACCCAATATGACTTAAGCGTTTTAAACCTGGTGGAGCAAATGCGTCTTTAAGTCTGTACAGAACCAATTTTTTCCAGAGGCAGACAAAAAAAAGGAAGAAAGAGATAAAAAACGGAGACAGAGAGAGTGGAGGAAGGGAGAGAGAGAAACAGAGATAGAGAGAGGGGAGGGTGGAGATAGAGAGAAGCTAACTGGCTAATCGTGACGCCAGTGCCTCTTCTGGCACTGTCAATCTACATATCACGGGCGAGGAGATGAACCGCTGCTGCCGCTAGCAGTCGAGTATCCATCATTGACAAAACCAAACAAGGTCTAAATGATATTATTTAGTGGTCTCGGTGCTGGAAGTAGCGGAGGTTTATCTCCCCGCTAGCGATATAAACAAGCGTGTATTTTGCACCAAAAAGCCACTCTGAGAATTTCTCTCGTGGTATCAACTGCAGTAAAGTTTGTTCTAGCAGAACATCCACGTTCAGGTAGGAATAAATATTACCCCCCGGAATTAATATTGCTGCTCTCGCTAATATATTTATATACATAAAGCTGAAGTTGTCTGTGTATGGCATGTTTGGTAGCCTTCAACTAATACTATCTCCTCCGAGACCCTGCGGCGCAAGTTGACCAAAATTGAGAGTATGATAGAAGGCTTGCTCTTCTTTCCGTAGAAGAAAAAAATTCAATTCGGACCATGCTAACACCAAAAATGATTTACATCAAAAAGGTGGGGTTTTTTTCTATGAAAATCCCTATTTTTTACGATTTTTTGACTGCTGTGTCGCCATTTTTCGGTGTATTTCAACCAGAAAGATGTTCACTTAAAGAGAATAACAAGCTACATAATGCAAATTTTTTACTTTTCAAAATTTCCATTTCTAAAGGGTCGAAACAAACTCGAACAACACCGGGCGATACTGCTAGTATTTTTTAAAAGATAAAATGTATTTATCGTGTATATATATTTATATATCGTGTATATATATATATATATATATATTTATCGTGTATATATATTTATCGTGTATATATAAACAATACTTTTCAGACAAAGTTTCTATCGGTACTGGACTGGTATTTTATTTATCAAATCGTAGAGCATAAAAGATAAACATGACCTTGACCTTGTTAGAATTAAATTCTCTGTGCAAAGGACCGGGCCGAATATCACAAAGCCTTCTGTCCGTGATCTATCAGCTGTGTCAGTTTTTCCGTTGTGCATGATTATGATAATGCTATGCTTGTATTTTAATTGGAAATACTGGGAGAGATTCTGAAACACATAAATGTATGCATGGCTGTGTGGTAAAGAAGTTCGTTTCGCATTCAGGAGGTTCATGGCTCGATCCCATAGCGGAGCATTCTGGATAAGTGTTTTCTACCATAGATTGGGATTACTCATTGGTTGATGAGTGCGACTGTTAGACGGAAACTATGCAGAATCCGTCACACAAACACATAAACACATGTGTTAGTGTATTTGTGGAGATAGATAAATAGATAGATAGACAGATAGCTAGAGAGAGAGAGAGAGAGAGAGAGAGAGGGAGTGAGGGAGAAAAAGAAAGGAAGTAAGACAAAGGGAAAAAAGAGACGAGAGAGATGAAGAACACGACGAGAATTTGAAGAAAACATTACCGAACAATCTAAGGAAATAATATGAAGAAAGAAAATGTATTTACCCTTTCTTTTGAATGGCTCTCTTAATAACACTACCCCATTCCTTAGGTAAGCTTATATCTGAAATGAAGCAAAATTGTAAAAGAAAAATCAATAAAACGAATAGGGAATTTGTTTTTCAAATAATATATCGATGGTAGTACATAGGACAGTGATGGTGAACCCTCCCTGTAACACACGCATCAGAGGTGACACGAGATAAATTTTGAAAATTGTCGCCTCCCTACAATACCACACTATAAAAAGCTTAACCGTAAACATATACCTATGATATACATGTGCGTGTGCGCCTGTTAGTGTGTGTGTGTGAGTGTGAGCGTGTGAGCGTGTGTGTGTGTGTGTGTGTGTGTGTGTATTAGGTTCTTCCGAAAATAATGAGCGATTTCAGAAACATAATCTTATTCTGGAAAAATTAACAACCACATGGTTCCGGGTTCAGTCCCACTGCGTGGCATCTTGGGCAAGTGTCTTCTGCTATAGCCCCGGGCCGACCAATGCCTTGTGAGTGGATTTGGTAAAGAAGCCTGTCGTATATATGTATATATATATATATGTGTGTGTGTGTGTGTCTGCGTTTGTCCCCCTAGCATTGCTTGACAACCGATGCTGGTGTGTTTACGTCCCCGTCACTTAGCGGTTCGGCAAAAGAGACCGATAGAATAAGTACCGGGCTTGCAAAGAATAAGTCCCGGGGTCGATTTGCTCGACTAAAGGCGGTGCTCCAGCATGGCCGCAGTCAAATGACTGAAACAAGTAAAAGAGTAAAAGAGTAATTGAAATGTTTTGATTAGTCAAAGTATGAGCCGTAAACATCTATGCATCTCTGCCATCGATCAACGAGATTATTTGTGCCTCGTTGATAAAAACTTATTGGCTTTGATGCTAAGAAATCTTTGAAAGCTGATTCCGCATCTGGTTTGGACCTGGAAGTTTTTATCACTTAAAAACATGTTTAAATGCTTTAAAAATGGTAGTCAGTGGGTGAAAGATCAGGAGAATATTGAGGATGTAGTAAAGTCTCGTATCGCAAGTCTGTGAGTTTCTGCACCGTCATTCTTGCAGCATGTGGCTTTGCATTATCGTGGATTAGAATTGGGCCATGCCGATTCACCAATGGTGGGGGGAATAAACACAGACACAGAAACACACACACACACACACACACACATACACACACTGTATTTATATTTCCCACCATTCTCTTTTATGTGTGTAAGTATTCACACATTTCTATGATTTGTTCATTTATGTATTTATTTACTGAACGGCATAACGGCCAAACTATTTAAAAAAAAACTAATTATTGTAACGTAAGGTGTACTAGCCATCTGAATGTGGCTAGCCACTGGGGGTGGGGTGTTACTGATGCTTTTAGCCCCAGGCGATCAACGTCACCAGATGGACTTTAGACACAATCTCAGTGCCCTTGTGTTATTTGCAAAGGGAGATCATCCTCCCTCGAAAACCTAAGTGCTACATACGGACTATAGTTTCAAGGTAATTGCCTCTCCTCAACGCACGGTAAACACCGGTTTTCGATGAAGGAGACCCCTTGCAAATAATATTTAACGTGCTAACGTACGACACTCTCGGCCCTAGAGTCACTCTGTTGCTTCTGCTAAATATCAAAATATATTTTGGATTCTATTTTTTCTGTTTGCATTATCATACCTATACATATTTTTTAATCACCCATTCCCTTCCGGTCATTTCAAAATGTAATCACGTGTGTATCGTTGGCGATTTTCTTCCTCCGTCTTCCCTTCCTTTGGACTTTCCTCTATTTCTGAAGAAGAGCTTTGGCTCAAAAAGCAAAAAGCAAGGTCATGTAGGGGGACATGGAGTTATGTACAGGGGTGTTCATGCAAAGAGTTCAGGCCATTTCTGGTCAAGAGAGACTTTGAACCGAGCGGTCGTCGACATCTTCACTATCTCGTCCGGCAGCTTATTCCACGGATCCGCAACCCGGACGGAGAAAGACCCTCTCCTGCTAAAAACGCTAAATCCTCTTTCCTTCCTTTCCTGAACGTCTGATGATATAGTACTTGTACCACGTCCTCGCGTTATTGTTCATCTCACTTTACGAGAATCCACATTACGAGACCCCCAGGTTTATGAGTTTTATTTTATAATAAATATATATTTCTTTATTGCCCACAAGGGGCTAAACACAGAGAGAACAAACAAGGACAGACAAAGGAATTAAGTCGATTACATCGACCCCAGTGCGTAACTGGTACTTAATTTATCGACCCCGAAAGGATGAAAGGCAAACTCGACCTCGGCGGAATTTGAACTCAGAACGTAACGGCAGACGAAATACGGCTACGCATTTCACCCGGCGCGCTAACGTTTCTGCCAGCTCGCCGCCTTTTTTATTTTATAATAAATATAGCCACAGGAGAGGCTGTGTGGTAAGTAGCTTGCTTACCAACCACATGGGACCGGGTTCAGTCCCACTGTGTGGCACCTTGGGCAAATGTTTTCTATAGCCTCAGGTCAACCAAAGCCTTGTGAGTGGATTTGGTAGACGGAAACTGAAAGAAGCCTGTTGTGTGTATATATATATATATATGTATTTGTATATGTTTGTGTGTCTGTGTTTGTCCCCCCAACATCGCTTGGCAACCGATGCTGGTGTGTTTACGTCCACGTAACTTAGTGGTTCGGCAAGAGAGACCGATAGAATAAGTACTAGGTTTACAAAGAATAAGACGGTGCTCCAGCATGGCCACATTCAAATAACTGGAAAAAATATAAAAAGTTCAAAAAGCTATTTTGTGTGTGTGGCAACACTGGTTCTGATGCGTCTATACAGCGACGGAATAAAATGACTGCATAAACTTTCATTGCTACTATTGTCCTGCTTTACGAGTTTTCGCTTTATGAGCCATCTCCGGGAACAAATTAACTTCGTATATCGAGGCATTAATGAGTGCTGAATGCAAAGAGCTTTCAATGCAAAGAATTTGAATAAGATTAAGAAGAAAAGAAAGGATTTTGTGTGCATCGTTATCTATATATATAAAAATGTAGTTGTGTGAGTGTCTGTCCCCTTTGATTTAGATTCCTAACTACTCCCACATTTTGCGGTGCAGTTTAACCAAATTCGGGTATCTTATAGTCGTGATTCGTATCGAGCCCGTCTGAGTATTAGCGCGCGTCTACGATGAGTCTACGATTTTAAAAATAATTTAACATCATTTTTTATTCCATTTTAATGCATAATTTTTCGTGTGTCGATGGCGGCGGAGTTGGCGTCCATGGTCACACCTGCACCTGTTTGCTTCTCCCCCTTCTTCCCTCCCTCGTGAAGGGAGTGTAAGGAAATCAACGTCGTAAAGCGTTGTCAAGGAGACCAGCGTTCTTTTAGAACAACGACTTCATGGCTTGAAGACACCAAAACAGAAATGGCTAAGAAAGCCCGAATTGGCATCTATAAGGGAAGTAACTCTCTAAAAATGCTTATATAGTTATTTCCCTTACAAACCCGAGCAACGCCGGGCGATACTGCTAGTCTATACATAAAATATTTGATCGTTGATATTTTCTTTTTGGTGTTTTGGAAGTAAATGAAAATATTTCAGATGTTATGAAGAACACAGATCTTTGAAACAGTATAACAATAGATAATATTAGTGAAATTCTTCTGCTATAGTTCATAAATTCTGTACCTTTCTCTGGTTGCAGTTAAGGCTTTGAACAGATGGGTGATTTAGGTCATTTTGTAGGATTGAGGGCTAGCCTATGGTTGGTCAACTTTTCAAACGAATAGGTACTTAGCTAAGCTGAGGTAAGAAGAGTTCACTGCTTATGGCCAAGAAAACAACTCACTACTTTCAGCTGAATAAGAATTCACAATTCTCGATTCAAGCATTCGTGATTGAAGCTTGCGTGACGGAATCTAATCCGCCAAACTATAACATCGTCTTTAGCAGGATGTAAGATACTTTGATGGATGGGAAAATCACCAGATGAAAGTGTTTTGGCAGTCATTTTGGGAATTACTAAGTATTTTAGCTACATATTTCTGCTCGTTGCTGTATCTATTTCCCATCCCGTTGGATTAGATTATTTGTATTCTGTTCAGCTTTCATCGGTGGATTTTCCTTGCATTTCGGTCTAAGGTAAATCCTGTATCAAAATTTGCTTAAGCACGAAAGGAAGAAGAAGGAGAAGAAAAAAGAAGGGGGAGGAAAAGGAGGAGAAGAAGAAGAAAAAGAAGAAAAAGAAGGGGAGGAGAAGAAGAAGAAGAAGAAGAAGAAAGAGGAGATCAAGGATAAGGAGAAGTAGATAATGAAGAAAAAGCGGGAGGAAGAGGAGAAGAAGGAGTAGAAGAAAGAGAAGAAGAAAAGAGGAGGAGGAGGAATGGGAAAACTGGAAAACGAGTCTGAGGAGAAAAAAGTAAAAGTGAGGACAAAAAGTGGAATATTTGTGGGTGAAAAGAAAGTCGTGAAATAAAGATGTTATCAATAAACCTAAATAAAGCTGTTGAAAAGATAAGGAGAATCGCAGAAAGGCAGATGAGAAGAAAAGAACAGAAACGCAGAAAAAATATAAGATAACAACGGAAAAGCAAAACATAGCAATGATATAAAAAAAAAGAAATAAGAAAGGAAATAGAGAAGAACTATAGAGATCATGACGCTCGAGTATGTAATAAAAAATGAATTTAAGAATATAAGAATTTAAGAATTAAAATAAGAACAACTTCATTGTCACAACAATTCTTTGTTTTTAAATTTACAATATTTCCATTTCTCAAGAGGCCTTATGAGAATGTATGGAATTGATATTTTTATTTTTCCTCTCATCCCTATCAAAATAAATGAATAAATGAGCAAAAGAAAAAGAAGGAAAAAAACGAAAAAAAAAAATAGAAATTGGAAAATGGAAAACCGAAACAAGTCGAAGAGTTATATTCTAGTCAACATCTTCAGTTCGATTGTCGTCCATGGCTGCTTTAATACCGGTTGTTTGACCACGGCGATGGCACTCAACGTTGATTTGTTTGCACATTGAATCAATTTGCTGCCTTCTCCTCGTCTCACCCGCTGAAAGAGAATTGGCCGACTCAAGTGTAACCGGATATGATCATCGTTTTGGTCGGCCGTTAAGCGACCAAACGATGATTATTTTACAACACAGAAGTGTGCATAAATCGTGTTCAGTATTTGTTCAGCCGCCATTCAGCAGGGTTTATCACACACCTTCAAGTTGATGACGGAAATAGCAGAACTGCTAAGAAGCATGAAGTAGGAGAAAGGACGAACAGCTAACGAGCTGGATAGATCGATAGATAAACAAATAGAGAAAGAGATAGAGACAGTCAGATAGATAGACAGACAGACAAACAGACAGACAGACAGACAGACAGACAGACAGACAGATAGATAGATAGATAGATAGATAGATAGATAGATAGATAGATAGATAGATAGATAGATAGATACATCGATCGATAGATAGACAAACAGATAGATAGATATACAGATAAATAGATAGATAGATAGATAGATAGATAGATAGATAGATAGATAGATAGATAGATAGATAGATAGATAGATAGATAGATAGATAGATAGATAGATAAATGAAAATGTGAGAAAGAGAAGTATAGAAAAGAGAATTCGGAAAATGATTTACGCGTTGAAGTGAGAAAAGGAAGGATAAAGATTCTCAGAAAATAAACAACTTTATCTGATCTTATACGACTCCGACATATAATCTTACACTAACCTTTCCTGTTATTTTACCATATATATATATATATATATATATATTTATATATATGTAAACGCGGAGTAGATGAAACAGGGACAACTGAAGAAAGGGAATATTCCTTATGTTGTATGTCTCGTTTCTCTGGGTTTTTTTTCGTTGTTTGAAAAAAAAGTTCGTTTCTATGCTTTTGTTTTGATGTTTTCGTTTCTCATTGTGTTTAACGTTTTTTTGATGTCCTGTACCCATATATGCATGTATATATACATATAGATGTAGGTATGTACATATATGTACGTATATATGCATATATTTATATATTATTTATATTATATGTATGTATGTATGTATGTAAGTATGTATGTATGCATGTATGTATGTGTGTATGTATGCATGTGAGTGTGTGTGTGTGTGTGTGTGTGTGTGTGTGTGTGTGTGTGTGTGTGTGTGTGTAAAGGTAAGATCAAAGGATCAAGGTGCAGGAACTTTGTAAGCATCGAGCAGTCCGTAGAAGGTATAAAAAACAACTTTCAGGGACAATGGTGGTTTGTTGACGCAGAAGGTTGTAAATTTTTTCTCATATGGCAGTTCGCTAAACTGAAAAAAAAGTTATTTTATCGTTTACGGTTATCAGCTGGGATTGATAGCTAGCGGATTGCCCCCTCCTTTGCGTAATTAGTTTTCGAAGTTCTGCTATGAAGCATATGTAGCCTAGATTTTATCTACTCCATTCCCTAATTTTGGATATCACCATCACCATCACGTGACCGACCAGTCCATCAGATGTAGTTACACATCGCTGGTCACAATGCGTTCGCATTGTTTTAGCCTTCGAATGACGCCACCCCGCTGGCTAAGCGAGCAGGCCAACAGAAGAAAGAGTGGGAGAAAGAGTGGTGAAAGAGTACAGCAGGGATCGCCACCACCCCTGCCGGAGCCTCGTGGAGCTTTTAGGTGTTTTCGCTCAATAAACACTCACAGCGCCTGGTCTGGGAATCGAAACCGCGATCCTACGGCCGCGAGTCCGCTGCCCTAACCACTAGGCCATTGCGCCTCCACCAATTTTGGATATATGAACCTATTATAGTCGCAACCCAGACTATAATAGGTTCATTTAAAGTATTCAGACTCGTCCTGCCATCCAATCATTTTTTAAAATATTAAACCAACAACATTCATTGACGACGCCTCTCCCTCAAAAATTCTCCAGGTTTCTCTAGTCATTCTAAGATCGTGCAGTGACACATTATGGTTCACTGATGCGTCTAACGGTGGAGGTGCAATGGTACAGTAGTTAGGGCAGCGGACTCACGGTCGGAGGATCGCGGTTTCCATTCCAAGACCGGACGATGTGTGTGTTTATTGAGCGAAAACACCTAAAGCTCCACGAGGGGTGGTGGCGGCCCCTGTTGTACTCTTTCGCCTCGACTTTCTCTCACTCTTTCTTCCTGCTTCTTGAGTAACGCTGCGATGGACTGGCGTCCCGTCCAGCTGGGAGGAACACATACGCCATAGAAACCGGGAAACCAGGCCTATGAGCCTGGCTAGGCTTGAAAAGGGTGCATAAATAAAAAATAAAATGTGTCTAACGAGAATGGAACACGTCTGAAGTTGGCCTCCTTCCGCTCAAGATACTTTTTTTTTTTTTCAACTTGTTTCAGTCATTTGACTGCGGCCATGCTGGAGCACCGCCTTTAGTCGAGCAAATCGACCCCGGGACTTATTCTTTGTAAGCCCAGTACTTATTCTATCGGTCTCTTTTTGCCGAACCGCTAAGTGACAGGGACGTAAACACACCAGCATTGGTTGTCAAGCAATGCTAGGGGAACAAACACAGACACACATACACACATATATATATATACATATATACGACAGGCTTCTTTCAGTTTCCGTCTACCAAATCCACTCACAAGGCATCGGTCGGCCCGGGGCTATAGCAGAAGACACTTGCCCAAGATGCCACGCAGTGGGACTGAATCCGGAACCATGTGGTTGGTAGCAAGCTACTTACCACACAGCCACTCCTGCGCCTTTCAACTGCATTCTAAACGCAGTTTTAATTCATTGAAATTTCGGCATTGTCAAACTGGTGCTTTTTAACATGAATTAATAACTTAGATGCTGGTTTGTTCTCATCCTTATGTTTTATCACTTGCATGCTTCAGTGATTGGACTGCGGCTATGGTGGGGGCACCGCCTCGAAGGGTTTTAGTCGAACGAATCGACCCCAGTACTTATTTTGTTTTAAACCTGGCATCTTTTGCCGAACCTCTAAGTTTCGGGGATATAAATAAGCCAACATCAGTTATCAAGCTGTGGGGGAGGGGTAAACATAAATACAAAGACACATACATACAGAGACTCTAGTGGTTGAGTGTCCATCATTGACAAGGCCAGACAAGGTCGAAATTACATGATCTGGTGGTCTCGGCGCTAGAGATGGCGAGGATTTATCTCCTCGCTAGCACTATAAAGAAGGGTGTATT
>NC_043010.1:48883913-48906413 GCF_006345805.1 Octopus sinensis | reverse complement strand
ATACTCACTGGTCGATAGAGAATACAGAAAAAAATTTTCTTTTCGTAGTTCTTTCTCCACTGTTAATTGTCTATTACCTCTAATTAATTACAGACCATAATGAGGATGTGAACAGTCCGTAATAATGATTGTCATTATTTCTTCTGTTCACTGAGATTCAAAGGACATAAAACTTGCCTTCCATTCATCTAGGAAAGATTCATAAAAAAAAATCTCGGATGACAAGAGTCCGATAACTTTGACAAAATTTTAAAGTTGTGTACACGCAATCGTACGCACGCACACACACACGCACGCATGAATACACAAGCACGCATATGCAAAAACCTACGCGCAGCGAGAAATATATTGGGCTGTCTGGAAAGTTCGTGCCGATTTTTAAAGGAAAGAAAAAGGTCAATAAATACTTGCCATTACATTTTTAATAAACCAAATATGAATCATTTTGCTGCACAATGCGTCTTTATCTTTCCTTTAACTTGAAAATACCCGCTTCCCTGAATTGAGGTGGTTTCATGGCAAAGAATTCATCAAGGTATCTTTTTACGTCATCCAAGGAATTGAAATTTTTACCATTAATACTTAATCTGCAGAGACCTGAATAAGTGGAAATCCGAAGGAGCAATATCTGGTGAATATGGAAGGTGGGGTAACACATCCCAGCCGAGCTGCAGCAATTTTTGTCTGGTTCCCAAATAAACGTGCGGTCTTGCATTATCATGTTGGAAAACTACACCCTTTCTGTTGGCCAATTCTGGACGTTTCTTTTGAATTGCTGCTTTTAACTTGTCCAGTTGTGTGCAGTATTTCTCAGAATTAATTGTCTGGTTACTTGGGAGAAGCTCATCGTACAGAATTCCTTTCCAATCCCACTAGACACAAAGCAAGACTTTTTTTAGGGTGAAGAGCCGCTTTTGGGGTGGCTAAGGGTGGCTCATGTCGCTTACTCCAGGATCGCTTTCTCTGAACATTTCGGTAGATAGTCCATTTTTCATTACCTGTCACAATTTGCTTTAAAAACAAGCGCATTTTCATTGTGTTTATAAAGCGAATCACAGTTGGAAATGCGATCCAATAGGTTCTTTTCTCTCAACTCATGTGATACCCAAACATCGTAGCGTTTTGTGTACCCAAGCTTTACCAGGTACTCATGAACGACGGATTTTGATAGGTTGAGGCTTTCTGCCAATTTTCGGGTTGTGCAATGTGGGTTATTCTCAATTAATGACTTGATTTGGTCATCATCAGTAGTGGATGGTCTGCCTGATTGCTCTTTATCAATAAGGCTACAGTCTCCAGCTCGGAATCTTGCGAACCACTTCTGTACAGTTCTTACGGATAAAGAAACATCACCGTAAACTGCGAATATTTCTTTGGTTGCTTGTGAGGCATTTTTCCCTTTACGGAAAAGAAAAACATCAAGTGCCGAAAATGAACTTTTTTATCTTCCATTTTAAAGGGTTACAGAATTAACACAGGTTATAGGAACATAAACCTTCTTCCACGAAAATATAGCTTAAGCTGTGTTCTAAGTGGAGATTTAGTCAAATCCTATTTTATGGACTCAACCATGTTCTAAAATAAGTCGAAAGGTAAGCTACTATAAATTGGCACGAACTTTCCGGACAACCCAATAGATATTTCAGGACAGGTATCCTTTGTAGTACACATGAACGCAAGTTTTTCTCAGTTTGTACTAGATAATATGTATGTATATTCTCATTCGTGTCTGTATGTAGCATATGTATATAAATATAAGGCGATGATATTGAAGTCAGCGCTCTGAGCTGGCCAATCTTTCAATACGGTAACACCTTCACCAGTCAGACTCTGTTGTGTTGCATGCGATCTGTGGCATGCAGCTCTGTTATACTGAAAAATCTCACCTTCAGCCAAGTCTGGTTCAAGTTGTCCTTCAGCAACTGGATGTATTTAGCACTATTCAAGTTCACGTCAATTTTAACTAATTTTCTTCAACCATCACTTTTTATGTATCCCCAAAGCATGAGACTTTTACACCCAAACTTCACAGTTTTCGTCGTGTAACGTGGGCCGTTTCGTTTTCTAATAAGCGACCATTTGTCAAAAGGCCTCTATGAAAGCGCAAATGCGAAACATCTACTTATCAGTTAGCAATTGGTAGAAATTTACAATAGTTTAAAGTGGCCGAAGACTTTTGCATGATACATATATATATATATGTGTGACTATATATATATATATATATATATAAGTGCGTTATGTATATGCTTGTCTACATATTGTCTTTAATTAATGTCAGAAGCACAGGGTATGGGTGTGTGATTAAGAAGCTTGCTTGGCAAAAATGTGGTTTCAGGTTAAGTCCCACTTCGTGTCACTTTGTGTAAGTGTCTTCTACTTTCGCCCCGGGCCTACCGGCCAAACCTTGTTAGCGGATTTGGTTGATGAAAGCCATGAAGAAGAATCTCATATATATATATATATATATATATATATATATTCTGAGAACCCCTTCGGTCACGACACAGACCATGGGAGTGCACCTAGAAAGTTACCCTTCCAGGTACAAGTCCGGGCAAGTTTGTTTATGGAAGACCAGCAGTGGCCCATGCTTACCGGCCTCCCTTCTCCACACCACCAGTGCTATCCAAGGGAAGGCAACGGCCGATTCAGTTTGGCACCAGTGATGTCGCAACTCATTTCTACAGCTGAGTGAACTGGAGCAACGTGAACTAAAGTGTCTTGCTCAAGAACACAACACACAGCCCGGTCCGGGATCCGAGCTCACAACCTCACGATCGTAAGCTCGACGCTCAAACCACTGAGCCATGAGCCTTCATATGGAAAAGTTCTGGGGTTGATTTTTTTCGACTAAAGCAGTGCTTCAGCATGGCCACAGTCAAATGACTGAAGCAAATAAAGAGTAATATATGCATGTATATATATATATATATATATATATATATATAGATACGAATATATTATATATATATATGTATATAAATAAATATATATATACGAATATATATATATATATATATATATATATATATATATATATATATATATATTCGTATATATATATATATATATATATATATAATATATATATATATATATGTATATATATATATATATTCGTATATATATATATATATATATATATATATATATATTATATATATATGTATGTATATATGTATATAAATATATATATATATATAGGCATATATATACTAATATATATATACATGTATGTATATGTGTATGTGTATGTGTGTGTGTGTGTATGTATATATGTATATGAATATAAGTGCATATACTTGCATATGAACAAGCACACGTTTGTTTTGCTTTACACGCAGAAATGTTGTACAGTACCACAGGTTTGCTAATCCACGCCTCACTGAAAAACCTTCATTAATTCTTTATTATTCTCCGTAATCCTGTAAAAAGAAACCTATATGATGAATGTTTAGCGCAGAAGCGGGTTTATCGAATTAGACATATTTAATGTATTGAACACGTAAAGGATATTCGCTGTTGAGAGGCCTCTTTATTGGTCTTAATCTGAGCTGAATCTTCGACAATATAATCTTGTAGACGTCACCCATTTCTCGAGAATGGTTTTGAATATCCAAGAAGGCTCTACTGGAACTAATAACATTTATTATGGTTGTTAATGGCTTCAGAAATATAATCTTCTTTGCACAAAAATACTTGCTGTTTTCTTTCTCTGTTTTGAGGGAGGATTTTTGCACATAGCATTCCAATTAGCGAAATAGCTGTAAGAAATGTATGTAATATGTATATGTCAACACCGTTGACATGACACGAACCGTTGATCCTTCGGCCGCTTCTTCTAAAAGATCCTGTCCATTAGGTGAATGAGTTCGGCCAAGAAGACCTTCAGTGCTATCAAATCGTTACGGAAAGCAGTTCCATTGTGGAAGACCACGCTAACTTTGCTTTCTATTCTTCGGGGGTTCGTGAACCAAAACACTACACCGATTCTGTTTCTATATAAGGAGTCATTTTGATGGGTAGGTGTTGCTGTGTGACAAGAAATTTGCTTCGCAACCACATGATTCCGGGTTCAGTCTTATTGCGTAGTACCTTGAGTGATTGCCTTCTACTACAGCCCCGACCGACCAAAACCTTGTGAGTGGATTTGGTAGACAAAAACTGAAAGAAATCCATAGTATATATATATATATATATACTCTCTCTTTACTTGTTTCAGTTATGTGACTGTGGCCATGCTGGAGCACCGCTTTTAGTCGAGCAAATCGACCCCCAGCACTTATTCTCTGTAAGCCTAGTACTTATTTTATCGGTCTCTTTTTTGCCGAACCGCTAAGTTACGGGGACGTAAACAACCAGCATCGGTTGTCAAGCGATGCTGGGGTGACAAACACACAAACATGCACATACATATATACATATATAGGACGGGCTTCTTTCAGTTTCCGTCTATCAAATCCACTCACAAGGCTTTGGTCGGCCCGAGGATATAGTAGAAGACACTTACCCAAGGTGCCATGCAGTGGGACTGAACCCGGAACCATGTGGTTCGTAAGCAAGCTACTTACCACACAGTCACTCCTACGCCATATATATACGAAGACTTTTGAAAAATACCACAAATATATTTTACAGAACTGCATATGAGTTTTCTTTCGGGTGAACGTTTCTGTGTATAGTTCTGTGAAATATGTTTTGAAATACGACAGACTACGGTGAGGAGTTGTTACAGATACTTACATCTTGCAAGTGTTAATAACGAAATCATGATACGTTTATATTTTTTTACATTCTGGCGTTTGCTGAGATTTTTTTCTTGAGAACACATTCTTCGTGGTAAGGCGATTTGAAGTCTATCTTCAGCATATAGGAATCCAAGTTAGTGGTCATTCTTCTTATCAATTGTAATATATATATATATATATATATATATATATATATATATATATATATATATATATATATATATATATATATATGTATATACATAGATAGATAGGTAGATAGATTTAGATATAGATAGATAGACAGATAGATAGATATGTATATATGTATATACATACATGTGTGTTTGTGTGTGCGTTCCTATATGTTTGCGTTTGTCTCCCATCACCGCTTGGTAACCGGTTTTAGTTTGTTTACGACCCCGCAACCTAGCGGTTTGACAAAAGAAACTGAAAGAATAAGTACCAGTTTCGACTAAAACCTTTCAAGGCGGTGCCCAGGCATGGCCGCAGTCCAATGCCCGAAACACGCCAAAGATAAAAGCAGCTAAGGATACGTCGAGGCAGGTGATTTTATATACTTTCTTAGTTTTTATCTATTTCCATGTACTACTCACACACGTTCGTTTCTGCTTATAACTAATTGGCCGTCAATGCCCATGAACCCCGTACGCCTTACAACTTTTATAATTCATTGTTTAAACAGATTTCCATAACAATATTTCGGTATTTGCTATAAGCGTTAACAAATGGCATGCATTTTCAGTTAATTTTACATTCGGTTTCAATATATTTAACTAAGATAAGGCGGTGAGTTGCCATATATACATATAATATATATATATATATATAGATATATATATATATATATATATATATATATATATATATACATACATATATATTATATATATACATATAATATATATATATATATATATATATATATATATATACTATATATATATATATATATATATATATATATATATATATATATATATATATATATAGATATATATATATATATATATATATATATATATATATATATAACATATATATAGATATATTATATATATACATATATATATTATTTATATATATATACATACACACACATATATATAATATAATATATATATATATATAATATAAATATATAATATATATATATATATACATACACACACATATATATATATATTATATATATATATATATATATATATATATATATTCATATATACGTGTGCATGTACGCATGCATGTACGTGTCTTGTGTACGGGGGTTGTGTGTAGATGTATGTATGTTGGTAAGCATAAGGAAGTGTATGTAAGTACATGAAGAAATATAGGCTCGTACAAGTCTGTGCGTGTATCTGTTATCCTGATTACATGTCTCGTTCTCTGAGCCTCTCCTTGTCTACATACTAACTCATATACGCAGGCTTCCTTGCGAAACAAACACACACACACATATACACATACATACACACATATGCACACATACGCACACAACACACTTTATATGTATACGTAACCACCACATCGAAGACACTGAACAGACTTCAAAATTCCAATTTAATTTCTCATTCAAAAACCAACCTCACTGACCTATTGATGTCTTTCGTAGAGGGACATGAATTATTAATAGAATCCATCTGATTAAATTATTGGACAACCTGTACCTCTTTATATTTTCAGTTTTAATTTTTATTTATTTATTTATTTATTTTTCCCGAAGCAGAAGAATTCGAAGCCTTTTTAACGATTAACTCTTTTTCCTCTGCAGAAACATGACATTTTGATTCAACTTTTGGTGTCGTTTTCTTTTTGTTATTATTTCTCTATGAACATATAGGCGGAAGCGTGGCTGTTTGCTAAGAAGCTTGCTTCCCAACAACATGGTTCTGGGTTCGCTTCCACTACGAAGCTTTGACAAGTGTCTTCTTTCGACAAGTGTCTTCTAATATAACCTCGACCCAACCAAAGCCTCGAGAGTGGATTTCGTAGACCTGTGTGCGTGTGTATGTGTGTTCTACCACCACCCTGACAATCGGTGTTAGTACGTTTACACCCCTGTCACATAGCGGTTCGGCAAAAGAGACTGTTAGAATAAGTACTAGACTTAAAAATATCTCCTGGGGTTGATTCATTCGACTAAAAGTTCTTCCATGCGGTGCCCCAGCATGGCTGCAGTCTAATGAATGAAACAAAAAGAAAAGATATTTAGGTTACTAACTCTCTTTGACAAGCGGTAATGGTGGACAAATGCATACATTTGCACGTGCAAATACACACACACACATATATATATATATATATACCCGACCGGCTTCCTTCGGTTTCTTATTTCTTTACTGCCCACAAGGGGCTACACACATGGAGGGGACAAACAAGGACAGACAAACGGATTAAGTCGATTATATCGACCCCAGTGCGTAACTGGTACTTATTTAGTCAACCCCGAAAGGATGAAAGGCAAAGTCGACCTCGGCGGAATTTGAACACAGAACGTAACGGCAGACGAAATACCGCTAAGCATTTCGCCCGGCGTACTAACTATTCTGCCAGCTCGCCACCCTAGAGACGAAATGCCTATTTCTTTACTACCTACAAGGGGCTAAACACAGAAAGGACAAACAAGGACAGACAAACAGATTAAGTCGATCATATCGACCTCAGTGCGTAACTGGTACTTAATTTATCGATCTCGAAAGGATGAAAGGCAAAGTCGACCTCGGCGGAATTTGAACACAGAACGTAATGGCAGACGAAATACCGCTGAGCATTTCGCCCGGCATGCTAACGTTTCTACCAGCTCTCCCGCCTTAGCTTCCTTCAGTTTCTGTCTAAGTTGTCTCGCGGTCACACTGAATCCGGGACCATGTAGTTGGGAAGCAAACTTCTTATTACATAGCCACTATTTTTTTTATATTTCTAGTCATTTTAAATATCAGAGTTCCTGTCCTTTATCAAGTATTGCCATTAACGCTAATAATTGGTCTACTCTTTACGTGTATGATATTGTTTGATTAAAGACTGTATCATTGATGTTCCCTACATTAAGTCTGTGATGGAAACAAGAGTTCCAGTTGACCCGATCAAAAGAACAGCCTGCTCGTGAAATCAACGTGCAAGTGACTGAGACACTCCACAACCACGCGTACCCTTAACGTAGTTCTTAGGGAGATTCAGCGTGACACAGATTGTGAAAAGGCTAGCCCTTTGAATTACAGGTACTAATCACTTTTTGCCAAATGAGTGGACTGGAGCAACGCGAAATAAAGTGTCTTGCTCAAGGACACAACGGTCCACCGGGAATCGAACTCACGACTATACGATCGTAAGCCGAATACCTTTACAACTAAACCACGAGCCTTCACACATCAAGTATACATGCCTGCTTTAAGCAATGTATGTTACTCATCCATGAATGGTGTTCTAATGGGAAGCACTCCGTCGGTTACGACGACGAGGGTTCCGGTTGATCCGGTCAACGGAACAGCCTACTCGTGAAATTAACGTGTAAGTGGCTGAGCACTCCACAGACACGTGTACCCTTAACGTAGTTCTCGGGGATATTCAGCGTGACACAGAGAGTGACAAAGGCCGGTCCTTTGAAATGCAGGTACAACAGAAACAGGAAGTAAGAGTGAGAGAAAGTTGTGGTGAAAGAGTACATCAGGGATCACCACCATCCCCTGCCGGAGCCTCGTGGAGCTTTTAGGTGTTTTCGCTCAATAAACACTCACAACGCCCGGTCTGGGAATCGAAACCGCGATCCTACGACCGCGAATCCGCTGCCCTAACCACTGGGCCATTGCGCCTCCCCGAAATTTTAAAACCATATTAGAGTTATTGTGATTCACATCAACATTGCTTATCTCTCTCTCTACTTGGATGACAAAATATGTATTCTGGGCGAGCAAAAATAGCAATTAAGGACCAACTTAGTTCTAAAATGCTTAGTTCTAAATTGCGTGAAAATCATGGAGACGGACACTTTTAGCCAAAGTAACTTGAATCCTTTCAACACACTTCAAGAATGCAGATTTGTGAAAAGAAAAACGTAATCCACCTAATGTGAATTTCTTCGGCCACCACCCACTGTCATGCCGTCACAGCATAGGTCACCTTCCACGCCATGCCGCCCTAAACAAGATCATAAAGCATGACCTAGGCTCCGCAGGTTTCCCTTCCCAGCTTGAACCAGTGGGGCTAGATTGAGGGGACGGTAGAAGGCCGAACGATATGACAATTTTCCTGTTCCGTGGTGGTAGGCTCCTCATCTGGGATATAAGATGCTGTGACACCTTCTCTAGCGGCAACTTACTCAATTATCAGCCCAGGCTCCGCAGCTCGTCAGGCTGAGAAAAGCAAGCTATCAAGGTATCGGTCGCTCTCTGACAGGTTTATGGCATTCTTGGTCCCCTGCTCACAGCTATCGGGGCAGAGATTGCTATCCGCAGTGCGAACGCATTTCCCTCACTATGTTCCGGGGCAACACCTTTTCCATTTTGTCTGCTGGAGCCATGAGAAATATTTCGATATTGTGAGTGAATAACTCAGTTATCGAATTAGAGCGTATGTTACTGAATATTCCTCTAATTGCGTAGACTGAAATGAATGAAAAATAAGGTATATAAAGTTTTTACAAACAGTAATCTCTCTCTCTATACACACATAAACATACATTGTACACACACACACACACACACACACACATACCTATGTAGCATTTATATATATTCTTCGATTTTTCTATAACTTTCAGTACGAGGACTCCGGCCCAGCAGGAACACCGCCTTTGTGTGTGTGTGTGTATGTAGCACAAAGCCTACAATTTCGGGGAAATTAAATTAGCCGATATCTTCTATCCCAGTACTCGATTTGTACTTTATTTCATTGACTCCGAAAGGATGAAAAAGTAAGGTTGATCTCAGCGGGATTTGAACTCTGAACGCAAAACGTGGTAAGAAATACTGCAAGGCATATTTCCGACGCTGTTGCAATTCGGCCAAGTAGTTAGAAGCAGTAATTTTTTCTACATCCTGTACACAGTCACACATCACAGAGGATGTATATTAATCGACCCGGGATGTAAAAGAAAGAAAGTTTAGAAGAACTCCAGTCAAAAACGTAATCGATCTCTATGTATTTGACAAAGATTCATATCTTATTGCCCCTAGAAATGAGTAAAAATGTTAAAAATAACATAAAATCGATGCTGATTTCGACTTCATTTTAATTAATTCAGAATGTGAAAGGGTCATAACAAAATACTGGCAACCATTTAATCCGCTAATTCAGTTATCTATCACTCTTCTTAATCATTAATATGTATAAGTAATAGTAATCTAATACAAGTTAATTGTGATTTAATGTAATTACGTTCTGAAGTTTACTTTAATATTCATATAGTGCAAGGGCCATAAATTGATGCTTTGCTGTTAGTATTTATCTTATTGCTTTTGTTGGTTAAATTTGCATTGTATACTGTTTATCGTAATGAGTAATAATGCTGTATATATTTTGATGAGTAGTAATGCCGTATATATTTTAACGGCACCTAGAATATTGATTTCTGTGGAGGATGTTTAAAATATAATTCATAAATAACAATGTATGCATATTCCATTTCTTTAACTTCAATTTATCACAGTGATTATAATTTATCCACCCCAGATGATGAACGTTCGATTTCAGCGGGAACTGGACAGAAAATGAAGAGCGAAACAAAAGTGTGTGTAGTTTATTTTGTACACCAACTACAATTTCGGGGTTCTTTGTTTTTGGTGGGCAATTTACAACATCTAAAATATTGAGTTTTAATACTAGCACACAACCTAATTTTTTTATGGGGCTAAATGACAGACGCTAATTTATTCTTTGATTTTTTTTTCTTATTCTTTCATTTGGACGAAGGTAAGTTTTGCCTTAAAGGGTCTAGTTGATCAAATTGTTCGCTTTTTTTCAAGTCTGGTACTTATTCTATTGGCATCATTTGCTGAACTGTTAAGTTACGAGGACGTAAAGAAACCAACACTGGTTGTCGACTGGTGGGAAGACAAACATAAAAACACACCTGCACAAACATGCACTTACACACATGTACACACACGCACAGAAACATACACACATATGTGCGACGTGTTTTCACACTGCCTCAGTTGTGGATTTTGAGCTCAAAGCCCAAAGAACCGTAAATGAATCCTGTAAGACATTTTTGCACGTCACTCTGACGATTTTATCAGTTCATTGCTCCTACTCACACACTAAAACAGCGAGCCAGTAACAACCCCATCACTGCGAACTGTTTATTTACTTTCCTCTATTTGAAAAAGAGACTCTTTCCCGAAATATTATAGGACCATTAAAGAACCTAAAGGGAAATGTAATATCGTTTCTTTTTTTTTTTGTTTATTAAGGAAATACGAAGGTTGTGGTCAACGAAGAGAGTATACGTGTTAACGAAATACGAAGATTGTGGCCAATGAAGAGAGTAGACGTGTTAAGGAAATACGAAGGTTGTGGTCAATGAAGAGAGTAGACATGATACCAATAGTAATTAGTGCACTTGGAAGTATCAGCCCTCAACTACCAGCATGACCGAAAAAGATTGGGGCAAGTGTGAAGGTAGAACACCTACAAAAATCAGCATTTCTTGGAACTGCAAAAATTCTTCGCAGGGTTCTTAAAGCATGACCGGTAAACATGTATCACCTTAGTCTAATGGCTGTGGACAGCTGACACTTTTCATCATACCCAGCAAGACAAGCTGTGACTTTTCATCTCATAATAATAATGATAATAAATAATAATCATTTCTACTATAGGCACAAGGCCTGAAATTTGCGTGAAGGGGACTAGTCGATTACATCGACCTCAGTGTTTCATAGGTGCTTACTTTATCATGAAAGGCAAAGTCGACCTCGGTGGAATTTGAACTTGGAATTTGAACTCAGAACGTGCAGACAGATGAAGTGTCGCTAAGCATTTCACCCGGCGTGTTAACGATTCTGCCAGCTCGCGGCCTTAATAATAATATGACCTTAACCAGTTGAGCATGTCCCTTAACCAGTTGAGCATGCCTTACATCCTTTCAGAGTCGATAAATTCAGTACCAGCTGCGTACTGGGGTCGATCTAATCGACTGGCTTCCTCCCCCAAAATTTCGGTCCTTGTGCCTAGAGAAGAAAAGAATCGTTAGCACGTCGTACAAAATGGTTCGTGGCATTTCGTCCGACTTTAAGTTTTGAGCTCCAATTCCGTCAAGGTCCCCTTTGCCTTTCATCTTAAATGGTAAAACAAGTACCAGTGAACACTGAGGTCGATGTAATCGACTTACCCTTCCCCTCAAATTTTTGGCCTTGAGCCAAACTTTGGAACTAGTATTTATGTCTGTATAAACATCGTGTCTGAGTTAGTCAATAGCGCAGACATTTTTCGTTCCTCGTCCTTAGATCGTCATCATTCCTCTCATTAACCAACACAATCAACACCACCACCTAAATCACCAAACCCATCCCCCATCACCACCAACACCGTCACCATCATCAACAGCATCACCACTACCGCTACCACAAACACCTACTCTGCATCTTATTCTCCGCTGCTTTAGCTGACAAAACTAAACAATAACAACGGAGACATTTCTTACCAAAACATTTCCGATAACACCCCCACCACCACATACACACCTAATACTCATTCCCTTCTCTTTCACTTCGGTTGTGTGCGTTATTTTCCAAATTTGCACAGAAACACACGCGCACACACACACACACTCACACACACACACAGAGGCACATATATATATGTATACATTCATATATATATATATATATATATGGTATATATATATATATTATATATTATATATATATATATATGGTATTATATATATATATATATATATATGGTATATATATATATAATATATATATATATATATATAGTATATATATATATATCTATATATATATATATCAAAAGTATATATATATATATCAAGTATATATATATATATATCAAGTACATATATATATATATATAATATATATATATATATATAATATATATATTCATACGTATATATATATTCATACATATATATGCATCTGTATGTATGTACATATCCACATATATATATATATATATATATATTATATATATACGCACACAAATGTTTGTGTGCCCGCGCGACTTGTTAAACTAATTGATTGCTGGTCCCCCCACCCAGCTAAGAGATCGATTATTTGACTAGACGACTGGAGAAGAATATATATAAAGAGTTCATTTCGAGAGACGCGGAAACTTTTGAAAATTCTAGGTCTTTCTTCGTTTGTTGTTTCTTTAAAATATTTCTTTATTCGGTTATACACAGTGTGCTCATATACATATATATATACATACATACATGCGTATATATATATATATATATATATTATATATATATATATATATATATATATATATATATGTATGTATGTTTATATGTATGTACGTATAACATCTATATATGTAGAAGTACATAAATCTACATGCAAACATACTTACATACATTCATGTATATATATTGATCTGTGTATGTTTCTGCGTGCGCGCGCGCGTGTATATATATATATATGTTTAACAATCACACACAAGTATGTATGTGTATGCATTGTATGTGCATAAGTGTGTGTGTGTTTATTTATATATTTCATGTACTTGCTCACATATGCTCATACATATACGTACGCACAATTATGTGTATATATGCATGGATTAACACACATATATACACATGTGTTTAAGGATATATATATATATATATATATATTATATATATATATATATATATATACGATACACATATATGCATATAAATACATACACTATATATATGTTTGTACATACATATATATTCAACTATGCATAAATAACTATGCATCCATCCATCCGTCCAGACATACATGCAGATCCAGAGATATAGTTCTTCTGATTACCTTTGTGTTAATATAAATTTCCTTTATTAGTTTATGTACGTTTGGAGTTTCTAATCGTCGCATGTTTGCGTGAAGTGAATTCACAATGTTTTCTCTCAGGAGGCTTTTTAGATTCTTTCGTCTTAGTGAATTATATATATATATATATATATATATATATATATATATATTGAAGCACATACAAACAAGTGGTATTCAGGCTTATAAAAGCATCAATTTGCTCAAAGTTTTCTCTTTTTATACACCCAAGTGTATAATGAACTCTTCTTGAAGTTTAGCCATTTATTAATATCGTATTTTATTTTCATAGATTTTATTGTTTTAAATTTCCTTAATTTATTTAGTTTCATTATATAACATATCAACGGTGATGAATAGGTTCAAATGAGCACATACTTTATTTTTATGTATATAAATCGGTACATGCAAATGTTTTTTTTAAAAATTTTATATACGTTCATATTGAACATGCGCCGTTCTACATGTAGAGTATGAGCGTGTCCGAGTAAGGAAATATATACATGTATGCATGTGTGTGTGTGTAAAGGTATTCATATATATGTATTTCTCTCTCTCTCTATCTCTCTCTCTTGTGTGTGTATGTGTGTGTATGCCTCTGTGTGTGTGTCTGTGTGCGTGTGTGTAGAAAAGAAGTGTATTCATTCTCAGGAGAGTTCGTTTCGAGGATTGAAAATGCACCTGAGTCTTAAAGCGAATTATAGTTTTAAAATTTTTTCAACAGTTTTCTCTTGTACCTTCAGTATCTCCTAAGCCCACGAAAAGCAAAGAATATTGAAACCGGAATGGTATTTTAATAAATTCGTTAAAAAATTAAAACTACAGTTCGTTTTAAGACCCAGATACATTTTCAACTGCCGAAAACCAACTCTCCGATATATATATATATATATATAATATTTGTCTTTCTGCCCGATACAGCTCGTAAGCACGTTCTTACTGGAGCTATGTTAATTTTTAACTAATGTTAAAGCTACAGATCACTCCACAAACAATAACTCCGATACGTACACAAATACAGAGACATACACACACTTAACAATTTTTTTTAGCAATACATTCGATTGTGAATTCCTTGTCTGTCACTGCTGTTGTACGATTTAACTACAGTTCATTACCTTTAGTCCATATGGCTGGAAAGAAGTCATTGCTTGGAGCCCAAAGCCGTAGTGCAAAAAGGAATTTTATAGGGATTATTTTAAAACATAGATTTAATGTTTCAGAAAGGTTTGATACAGAAGAAAAACAGCCATACTGCAAAAGCATTGAACTTTGCAACGTCTACAATGACAATACAGAAAAAAGAAGGTCATTCTTAAATAGGTACCCATTTAAAATTCAGATAATTACTTTTTCATAGGTCATAGGATCGCGGTTTCGATTCCCAGACCGGGTTTTGTGAGTGTTTATTGAGCAAAAACACCTAAAGCTCCACGAGGCTCCGGCAGGGAGTGGGTGGTGAACCCTGCTGTACTCTTTCACCTCAACTTTCTCTCACTCTTTCTTCCTGTTTCTGTTGTATTTTTATTTCAAAGGCCAGCCTTGTCACACTCTGTGTCACGGTGAATTCCCCCGAGACCTACGTTATGGGTACACGTGTCTGTGGAGTGCTCAGCCACTTGCACGTTAATAAATGAGCCACGCTGTATCGGCCTTTGCCTTTCCCTTGGGTAACATCGGTGGCGTGGAGAGGGGAGGCTGGTATGCGTGGGCCACTGCTGGTCTTGCATAAACAACCTTGCCCAGACTTGTGCCTGGGAGGGTAACTTTCTAGGTGTAATCCCACGGTCATTCATGACCGAAGGGGGTCACAGCTTTTTCATAGATCTGATGTAATGATAAAATGGAATGGCTCCTGAGTATGTGAACATAACACGACAATCACTGAAACTAAAAGGTAGTTCCTATTTATTCTCTGATACATTACTTTCCAAGTATTTTTAGATATATTGTAAGATAAATGTTTAAAATAGCTCAGTTTATGCATAAAGCTGGTTCTCTTACTTGCTTTGTTTTCCGGAAAAATTGAAAGCATGTAAATGGAAAGCATGCAAATCAAGAGGAAATTCAGTTTTGCTTTACGAAATTCTACATTATGGCAAAACTTTTAGAAACGCAGCATTTTCATAATGCAGGGGTTGCTGTACACACACACAAATATATATATATATATATATTACAAACACACTCACACAGACACACCGCGCACACACACACACAAAGCCAGTAGTTTCGGGGAGGAGATAAGTTGATTCCATTGGACACCAGTACTCAACTGATACTTATTTTATCGATCCCGAAAGGATAAAAGACAAAGTTAACCTCGGCGGAATTTGAACTCAGAACGTAAAGACGGACGAAATGCCGCTAAGCATTTTGCCCGGCGTGCTAACGATTCGGCTATCTCGCCGCCTGACATCCAATCAGTATTAAAGTCTGTATATGGTGACGTATCTTGTTAGAAATAGCTGCCAAATTATTACCCTCAGATTACACACTACTGTCTTAAAAAACAAAGCACAAGGATAAATTACTCTTTTACTTGTTTCATTCATTTGACTGCGGCCATGCTGGAGCACCGCCTTTAGTCGAGCAACTCGACCCCGGGACTTATTCCTTGTAAGCCCAATACTTATTCTAAGTGACGGGGATATAAACACACCAGCATCGGTTGTCGAGCAATGCTAGGGGGACAAACACAGACACACAAACAAACACACACATACATATATATATATACATATATCCGACAGGCTTCTTTCAGTTTCCGTCTACCAAATCCACTCACAAGGCTCTGGTCGGCCCGAGGCTATAGCAGAAGACACTCACCCAAGGTGCCACGCAGTGGGACTGAACCCGGAACCATGTGGTTGGTAGGCAAGCTAATGTTTAACAGTAACAACAACGGCAACAACAATTAAAAAAAAAAGACAATATACCTCTTAGAAAAAGTTATTACGAATGAAAAATAAAAGAAGCAAAACGGAAAAAAATGAAAAAAGAAAAATCTACACATCAGATGTTAAGACGAAAAATCATGGCTTTAAGAAAAAAAAAAACAAACAAAAACAATCAAAAGTGCAAAACAACGTAAATCGTGTGTTGCACAGAGTAGGAAACCTAAATTCAATAATAACAACGGACGAAAATCAATGGGTTAAGAAAATAAATAAACACACAGATGAATCGTTTAACAAATTAACACCTAATCGAATCTAAAACAGCTCTGTGTTGAGACATAGCCTCAGTGGATAAATTAAATAGAACTCGATGAAGGAAAACATTTACATCTGTGTAATGCGTTTCTGAAAGTGTGGCTCTGCGGTTAAAAAGCTCGCTTCCCAGCTATATGGGTTCAGTCAAGCTGTGTGGCACCTAGGGGCTTGTGTTTTTCTGCTATAGCCCTGGACTGATCAAAGCCTTGTGAGTGGATTTGGTTGGTGGTAACTGAAAGAAGCCCATCACAACACACACACACACATGCATGTATCTATGTGTGGCTGTCTTTGTGTTTCTCTTTCACCACCGCTTGACAACCGATGTTGGTTTGATTACGTAACTTAGCAGTTCAGCAAAAGAGACCAATACAATAAGAATCAAACTTTAATAGAAAATGAGTACTGGGACCGATTTGTTCGACTAAACAGTGGTCCCTAAACTTTTAGGGGCTGCCGCCTCCTTGACACATAGGCTACATTCCTAGCGTCCCACCCCCACTTACCACCACAAACATAAACCTCTTTCTGAAGCAAACTCAAAGCAACTGTATTTCACAAATAAAACTTAAACTATTATTTTGTTGTTTTTGCATTAATCGCTACCCCCATTATCGCCCTAATTTTTACATTAACTGCTACCCCCTTTATCGCCCCACTTTTTTTCAACACCTCCTTAGAACTTTGCACCGCCTCCAGAGGAGCAATACCTCTGATTTTGCTCAATCAACACTCACAATGCCCGGTCTGGGAATCGAAACCGCGTTCTTACGACCGCGAGTCCGTTGCCATAACCACTGAGCCATTGTGCCTCCACTATCGTTGTTGTTGTAAATCATCGGAGAATAATAATGTTCCTCTTCTTCAGAATACAGATATACCATAACAGAGTAAAGATATCCACTGGTATTGTCATAGAAGATTAAAAAATATATAATCTCTACTTTCTTTATCAATCTGACAATAAGTATCTATTTCTTTACTGCCCACAAGGGGCTAAACATAGAGGGGACAAACAAGGACAGACACACAGATTAAGTCGATTACATCAACCCCAGTGCGTAACTGGTACTTATTTAATCGACCCCGAAAGGATGAAAGGCAAAGTTGACCACGGCGGAATTTGAACTCAGAACGTAGCGACAGACGAAATACCGCTAAGCATTTCGCCCGGCGTGCTAACGACTCTGCCAGCTCGCCGCCTTCACAACATTAATGATGATGATGCTGATGATATCTCGGAGGTAAAAGTTGCTTACCTACTTGCCAAAAGGACTTATGATCATGACCATCCATCTACTTTATTGACGCGCTGCATCTAGGACTGTATTATCCAATATGGATAATATTGGATAAAACAGGCGGCGAGGTGGCAGAATCGTTAGCACATCGGACAAAATGCTCAGGAATATTTCGCCTGTCTTTAGTTCTGAGTTCAAATTCCACCAAGATCGATTTTGGTTTCATTCTTTCGGGTTCGATGAAATAAGTACCAGTTTAGTACTGGGGTCGATGTAATCAACTATCCCCTTCCCCCAAATTTCAGGCCTTGTGGCTATAGTAGAAAGAATTTATTCAATATGTTCTTTATTAAAATTACAACAGGGCGTGATTTGAGAAATATTTTACTATCATCTGCAACAAGTCTAGCTTCGACCTTTACCTATAGAAACTGAATGAAGTTTTTACGAACATTCGAAATGAAGATATCAAAAATGTGGAGAATTGATTCGTATCATGAGAATCGATTCGTATTAGGAGCTGTGGAAGCGATCTTACGTCTCATTTGATGCAAAAAGTAAACCGGAGTGACTGTAATCGCCCACATTAATGCATTATATAAACCCATAAAAGCATAACTCCCAAAGTGAACAAAACAGAACACACACACTCAGAAATTACGCACATTTAAATATAGATACATTTACACAAGGGACATACATGTACAATTAAAAAATATGTTTTAACTATCAGTTCCACTTCATCATTGACATGTAATTAGCTAAATATTATTATGTCGTACATGTGTAATTAAGAGAACCTAATGAAGACGTGTAAAAAGAGATATCAAGAGATGGATAATAAGCATGTTCGTGTACAGTAAATATAACTATTATAGAGGAAAGTGGGGGGGGGGGTGATATAATCCTGTGAATTAACGTGGTATCTTAACAATTGTGCTACGATGTATTATACACTTGCTGGGAAAGCCTGGTATTTTTCAGTGGAGAGATTGAATATTTGACTCGTACTGAAGAAATCATGACGTGTCGGTTTCGATGACGAGGGTTGCAGTTGATTCGACCAACGGAAAGGCTTGCTCGTGAAATTAAACTACGTATGTGTGTATGAATGTACGTATGTATTATGTATGTGTGTATTACAACACAACGGCTTCAAGAATAAAATACGTTAAAAACCAATAAAACACCAAGTGCAAACATGTCCAGAGATGTGACCCATACTTGCCAGAAATTAAAATAATACTATTAGTTTCAAATTTTAGCACGAGGCCAGAAACTTCAGGAGAGGGGGTAAATCGATTACATCAACGCCAGCTGGTACTTATTTTATCGACTCCGAAAGGATAAAATGTAACGTCGCCCTCAGCAGAATTTGAACACAGAACATTAAGACGGACGAGATGCTGCTAAGAATTTTTGTCCGGCATGCAAAGGATTCTTCCAACTCGCCGCCTTGATAAGCCAATATTGGCAAAAAGCCTGAAATATTGGGAGAGGAACAAATCGACTCAAACATTTGACTGGAGCTTCATTTTATCGTTCTGGAAGATTTGAGCTCAGCGGAATTTGAACTCAGAACATATAGAATCAGAACAAATGCCACAAGGCATTTTGGCCGATTCTCTTATGATTCTCTGAAGCCACTGCCCTAAAAAAACTTTTCCTAGTTTAGATACAAAGCCAGTAATTTTTAGGGGAGGGGTTAGTCGATTAACTGGATTCAGAAAATTGACTGGTATTTTTTGTTGACCCCAGAAGAATGAAAGGTGAAGTCCTGGGGTCGATTTCACCGACTGTTCAGCTACTCCAAATTTTAGGCCTTGTGCCTATAGTAGAAAATGATAATTATTTTTATTTCGTACCTGTATGAATCTTTTCACACGACAGACTTCTTACAGTTTCTGTCTACCAAATTCACTCACAAGGCTTTGGTCGGCCAAAGGCTATAGTAGAAGATACTTGTCCAAGGTGCCATGTGATGGGTCTGAACCCAGAACCATGTGGCTGGAAAGCAAACTTCTTAGCACACAGACACAACCACACACACACACACACACACACACACATACACACACACACACACAATATTTACTTGTATCAATCATTGGACTGTGGCCATGATGGAATACCAGATTCAGGGGTTTAGGCGAACATAGAGACGCCAGTATTTATATTTTTTGAAGTCTGGTACTCATTTTATCGGTTCCATTTTTGCCGAACCGCTACGTTACGGGGACGTAGGACGTAAACAAATCGACACCAATTATCAAACAGTGGATGAACAAACACAAAAACATGCATACACAGATATACATACATAGACACATTTGTGTGTGTATGCATCTGTCAGCCAATCTATAAACACACACACACACACTATATATATATATATATATATGAAGAAAGAGAGAAAGTATAAATGTGTATGTATGTATAAATGAATGTATGTATGTATGTATGTATGTATGTATGTATGTATGTATGAATGTATGCATTTATGTATGAATGTATGTATGTATATATGTATGTATGAATCTATGTATGTATGTATGTATGTATGTATGTATGTATGTATGCATGTATGTATGAATCTATGTATGTATGTATGTATGAATCTATGTATGTATGTATGCATGTATGTATGTATGCATGCATGCATGTATGTATGTATGTATGTATGTATGTATGTATGTATGTATGTATGCATGTATATATGTATGTAAGTATATATTTATTTATGTACGTATGTACGTATATGAATGGCATTTAAGCCTGATAGGTTCGTATGACTGATGATAAGTCGATGCTAAAGCAAATTAAGTAGGTCTACAGTTTTATGACCTTCTGATAAATGAGCAGGTAGAAATGTCTTACCTCTATAACATTTGTCATCGGTTTCACCGTCTTTGGTGCATAATGCCTTTGCCAGCAGTGTGTTCGGTGATAAATCGTCTGAATCAGCTGCGTATCCATTTGACAAAAGCAGTTTATCTGATAAAAAAAAAAGAGGTATGATGGGGGGAGAAAACCCACCACAAGTTTTTGATAAGAATTAATATTTCCATATAAAAGAAAACAACAAAACAACACAAAACAAAACAACAAAGCAAAATCGACTCATTTTCCTTTTCCTTTTCATCATCATCATCATCATTAAAACCCTCCTCTTCCTTCGCTTTCTCCTTCTCCTTGTTCTCTGCCTTATCATCATCATCATCATCATCGTCATAAAAATCTTTCTTTTCTTCCACTCGATATCATCGTCGTCATCATCATCATCATTATCGCCATCATCGAAATCTTCCTTCACGTCTTTTTTCCTCCTCCATCTCCTTCTCAACCATCAACTCCCTCCTCCTCCTCCTCATCAGCATCATCATCAGTATTGTCGTCGTCGTCGTCACCGTCGTTGTTGTCACCGTAGTTGCCTTCATTGTTATCGCCACCTACACGATCACCCAAATCCACGAATCATATCACCATCAGAATGTCCTTGAACGTAAGTGGCTGTTCTTCTCACCTTACATGCTATGTCTTAAGAATATTCCTCTAAGCGCGTTTTTATTCACAATACAAATAAGAAGGTCGCTAGTTATTTCGTTTTCGTCAGCTATCCTTCTCTACATATCTTCTTCTTTTATCTTTTACTTGTTTCAGTCATTTGACTGCGGCCATGCTGGAGCACCGCCTTTAAACGAGCAACTCGACCCCGGGACTTATTCTTTGTAAGCCCAGTACTTATTCCATCGGTCTCTTTTTGCCGAACTGCTAAGTGACGGGGACATAAACACACCAGCATCGGTTGTCAAGCAATGCTACGGGGGCAAACACAGACACACAAACACACACACATACATCTATATATATATATACATATATACGACGGGCTTCTTTCAGTTTCCGTCTACCAAATTCACTCACAAGGCTTTGGTCGGCCCGAGGCTATAGTAGAAGGCACTTGCCCAAGGTGCTACGCAGTGGGACTGAACCCGGAACCATGTGGTTGGTAAACAAGCTACTTACCACACAGCCACTCCTACGCCTATATTTGCGACAGCATTCAACGGCTCCGACCAACGAGTTCACTACCTCCCACACGAATGCCGACCATTCCGACGGTCGGCCCAAACGTTCCAGCAGGCAAAGCAATGCTCCTCATTGCGGCCCCAACACTCCAGCTTGCACATTTGACAAAGCATCACAAAGAGAGTATGCACATTGGATAGTGGGTACGCCGTAGCCGTTAGTCGTCATTCGTTGTAGAGGTGTAGAGTTCGTGTTCAGAGTTTCAGTAGAA
>NC_043010.1:48863913-48878913 GCF_006345805.1 Octopus sinensis | reverse complement strand
ACCCTATGAGCCAGGCATGGCTCGAGAAGGAACAAACAATTTTGTGACCTATATAGACATTATATATATAAGGAATCCTCTAAATGAAATGTCTAAATGCCTGAGATGAGTTGAATTTAATAATTTCTTAACTTTATACAGAGTCACAAAATTTTGGCAGGAATTGGTTAGTCGATTAAATCAACAACAGTATCTCCGTTATACTTTATTTAATCTACCTCGGAAGAAGGAAAGACAATGTTGAAATGCTGAATTCGGTGTAATTTGAACTCAGAATGAGAAAGGCCCTATGTAAATATCGCAAAGTATTTGGTCCGATACTCTAACGATTCTTGCAAAGCCATGAAGTTATAATTTATTGGATTATTAACCTCATCTTTTAAATTTTAGAAGCTTTAAAATATCTATACGTATACCCTCTTTTCTCCTTTTTATTCCTGTCGGACCTACAGTCTTATGAGATCGGAACTTAATTGGATTTTCATGGTGTTTAAGTCAAGAGTAGAAGACTTCCACCCGCTGAACGGAAAGCCTGTCCGTCACAAGGATAATCCCTGGAGTCACTGTTTGTCATCCTTAGCTGAATGTATCGGAGCAACGTGAAGCGAAGTGCACTGTTCAAGGACACTTTGTATTGCCCAGTCCAAGAATCGAACCTACTGACTAATGACCATGAGGCCAACACTCTATACACTAGCCGCGCGCCTTCACAGATCTACAATACTTTTCACTTAAGTCTAGGAAAACTGGTGCCAGTTTGTGTTGGCGAAAATTAACTAATGATGTTCACGGGTTTGAATAAATCAGTGTGCTATGGGTGAATGGAACCTAATGTTCCAAGACTGAGCTTTCCAACTGCTGAAAAGTTTTCATTTCTCTCTCAGACGAAGTGTTAGTGTCGAAACGTCAGGTTGCTTCATCTTCCATTCCCAATAATCATGAGTTATATTATTTTTCAATCACTTTGGTCTTCGATCACCAACAGATGATTTATTCTTGGTTATTATAGAATACCAGAATGAATGAGAACTAGAAACATTCATTTCCAAACAAAGAGTCATAGTTAAGTCTGTGACTCTTGTACAAAGCGCATTAGGACATTATTACCCTTTGTACAGAAATACAAAAGTTCGAATCCAGTCAGGTATTTAAACACACGTCCAAGGGAAAAGGTATACCTGATGTTGCTTAGACATCAAATTGGAATTTATATTTGACTGCATAGTTTGGAGACTTTAATTAATCACTACAAAAATGTGAGGGAAGGATAATAGAATGTTTCTATCATAGAATGTTTCTATAAGGCTGGAAATTTGAAAGGGTATAGATGATTAAATCGTTACCTGCGGGACCTTTATTTTATCGAACTCAGAAAGACGACAGGCAAAATTTACCTTAGCGGGATTCGAATTTTTTAAAAAACCAAGAAGCGGAAAAAAAAATAAAGCAAGACATTTTGAACGATGCCCAAACGATTCTGCCAAACAATGGAATAATATGAGTATTAAATTAGAAATAAATGAAAATAAGATCAAAACGTTTTACCTCTGTAACATTTGACATCAATTTCTCCATCTTTGGTGCACAGTGCCTTTGCCAACAGCGCTGCGTTGGGCGATAAATGGTCCGAATCAGTTACATATCCGTTTGTCAAAACAAGGTTATCTGAGAAAACAAATACAGACAATACATATTAAAAAACAAATTAAAAACAAAAAGGTTTGTAGTTTGATGGAGTTTTAAGCATTTAAAATAAACTGTCGAAAAATATAGACAAAACAAAATCAGAACCGTTTCTTTACCATCTGATATTCTGTAATCATCAAGACCTCTTTCTACAAAAGATGCAACTCATTTTGTTTATTAATTTATTTGTTTATTTCTTTCAACCGAGTGGACTGGAAAAGTGCTTTGTCCGCGCGGCACAGTTTGGAAATTGAATCTACAATCGCGCAACGAACAGCTTAACCACCATGGTACGTAAGCTTCAATGTGAGCTGTTCTGTATGTTGTTATAGAGATGGATCGGCAGGTAGGTAGATGTGTTATATCTTAGCGGTATTTCGCCTGTTTTTACGTTCTGAGTTCAAATTCCGCCGAGGTCGACTTCGCTTTTGATCTTTTTGGGGGTTAATAAATTAAGTACCAGTTGCGTACTGGTTCGATCTAATCGACTGGCACCCCCCCCCCAAAAAAAAATTTCGGGCTTTGTGCCTAGAGAAGAAAAGAATATAAATCATCCACCTTGGAGAAATAGCTGTGTGTTAAAAAAAAAATTGGTATTAAAGCAATGGTTCCGGCTTCAGTCCCACTGCGTGGCACCTTGGGGAAATCTCTTCTGCTACAGACCTGGGCCCATCAAAGCCTTGTAAGTGGACTTGATTAACGGAAACTGAAAGAAGCCTGTCGTATATATATAGCTGAGCGTTTTTAAGCTAAATCTGTTAACGCTTCATTGAACACACCTGAAACGTAACACTGTTAAAACTTTAGCGTTGCTTGAAGTGTTAGTGCATCTCTTCTTTGTTCCTGACTAAAAATAGATTTATCTTTCATTCCGGTAACTCTTTATTGACATTTGAAATAGATAACCAAAAATTTCATATTGGTGTTGTAATGTTTTTCTTTTTTTTAAAAGGAGAAAATGCTGCAAAGACTTGCAAAAACGTTTGCTGTTTGTGAATCAACAGTTCGAAGGTGGTTTACGAAATTTAAAACTGGAGATTTTAACTTGGAAGATGATAGCCGCAGTGGAAGACCTTCAAAATCGGATTAAGATATTTTGGAAAACAAACATCGAAGAATACTCAAATACCACAACTAAAGAACTTGCAGAGGAGTTGGAAGTTTCTAAAAGCACGGCTCACGAATACGTAGAGAAGCTAGGATACATTTCTCGCTATAATGTATGGTTCCCTCACAAACTACCAGAAAAGAATTGCTTGGATCGGTATTCCGCTTGTAATACGTTTTTGAAACGGAATGAAAGCATGCCTTTTTTGAAACAACTTGTGATTGGATATGGAAAATGGATTCTATACGAAAACATAGTGCGTAAAAGATCTTGGAGTTTGCAAGACGAAGCATTTAACGATTTAGATCGATTCAAAATGTATCAATATAACTTATTTACTTCAAAACCAGTTAAATTTTATGCTGATGAAATATTTAAATAGGTTGATAGAGAGGCAAAGTCATTAATAATAATGGAAATTATTTCATTGAATAAAATTTATTGAAAGGTTAATGTTTATATCCTTTTTTACATATTAAAAATCGCTCAGAACTTCCCGATCAACCTAATATATTATATATATATATATATATCAATATATATATATGTTTATATATGTATATATATTATGTGTAATATATATATATATATATATATATATATATATATATATATATATTTATATATATTGTATGTATGTATATATATATATATGTTATATATTATATATATATATATGTATATATATATATATATATGTATATATATATATATATATATAATATGTATATATATATATATATATAATGTATGTATGTATATTATATATATTATATGTATATTTATAATATATATATGTATGTATGTATGTTAGATATATATATATGTATCTATATATATATATGTATGTATGTATATATATATATATATATGTATATATATATATATATATGTATGTATGTATATATATATATATATGTAGATATATATTTATAATGTATGTATGTATGTATATATATAAGATATATATCTATGTATATATATATATATATATATAATATATATATATATATAACTGTATGTATGATATATATATATATATGTATGTATATATGTATGTATGTATATATATATATATATATATGTATGTTAATATGTATGTATATATATATATGTATGTATATATATATATATATATATGTATGTAATATATATATATATATATATGTATGTATATAAACATTATTGGTGAATTGAAGAAATGGAGCTAACGCAGATTGAACAGAAATCGTTTATTTCATTCTACACGTGTTTCGAAAGGCACAAATTACCAAAATCCGATTGAATAATGGGACCATAATTGTGTCTTTCTCTTCAGGAGAAAAAAGGAAATCCGTTGGAAAAAACAAAACAGAACAGAGGCAGAGCAAAAAACAAATCGAACTGTGCTCCTAAGAAGCCCATGGCGAAACTGATTTCTGTTCAATCTGCGTTCAGCTCCATTTCTTCAATTCACCATAATGTTTTAATTTCATTATCCGCACCAACGCACGGTTGCACGCCAGATGGTTGTACCCCAACCGTGCTGTTCACTGCTGTGATTTTTTGCTACTAAGGTATCGTTAAACTTTTGATTAATCTACTACAAGATTATTCATCTTTCTATTTCACATATGTATGTATATATATAATATATATGTATGTATATATTATATGTATGTATAGTATATATATATATATATATATATATATATATATATATATATATATTTATGTATATGTATATATCTATGTACATATATGTATGTATACATATGTGATTCATCGTCAGCAATGTTTCTGTGGGGCTTCAAATCTTTCAACATCGGACAACCTCGCCCAGTTGAATAAGTCAGGGTTGACCGAGTCTCAGCTTGTTTCCCAATAATGTAATTTCTTTCTAATGTTGATATTGTATAGCTCCTGATCTGATCTGATCAAGGAAGATCTACGTACGACCAAATGCATGCATTTCAATAATGAAAATTCCATGTCATTTTCGTAATATATATCTAGAGGATTCAATTTGGCTTTCATGTTAGGGTGATATTTGAAGAAAATTTGCTTGATATTTATTGTTGGTTGAGTTGCTATTGAGATGCTTCGTCGTTTTCTCTTTACAATCGATGCAACAGTCGTTTTATTCAAATATTCCACAGAAGTTTTTTCCTTAATTAACTACGACAACACGGGTATACATTCATGATGTGATGTATGTCACACATAGAAATGTGAAGTAAAATATGAAAATACGGTGAATTGGTTAAATCTGAAGGGCACCAAACCAAATGTTGTACGAATCCTGCAGATGTTGACTTTGCTTTTATCATTATGAAAACAATAAAATCAGTATTAGTCTCGTTCCAAGGTAAATTTAACCGGTCGATCTTTCCGCCCCAAAAAGTACGACCTTATGCTTATGTTAAAAATTAACATAAATGAACACAGTAATTTCACTTATTCATCAACGAAATACCTTTGAGATACATACGGCTCAAAGCATATAGTCTCGTACCATTAGATTCATAAAGCCACTGTCATGTTTTACAGATATGGGGCGCTATTCATGCATCGATTATTTGTTATTCTAGAAAGGATTTTATACCAACAGGAGGTAAACATTAAACATGGTGTTGCTAGCCAATGCTGATCAAACCTTTAGAGTCACTGTTGAATACAGCTGTGAATTATTCATTGAAGGTGAAGTTGGTCAACTACTCACTGCTCGATTGATATGGTCTTTCAAAAGTTGAAGGCTTTGGTCATGTATATAAGATTCCTAGGCGGAATTTGAACCTCTAACTGTTTGTTTTGTCTCACTTAGCATTCTACAGACTGTTATAATTGAGTTTCCGTTTGAAAATTATTAAAAAATATTGTATAAACCCATAATACTTCATCCGTATTAATCGAACTATGTGTGATGCGACAGTATAGTTTGGAGTGTGGTACTAACAACCAAGATCGTTAATACTACATGAAGTTATCTGAAGTTAGATTACAGCAGTTTAGCGATGTAAAATGAATGTAGAAGGAGTAGCGTATGCAGATACGTCACGAAGTCATATATTTCTTTATTACCCACAAGGGGCTAAACGTAGAGGGGACAATCAAGGACAGATAAACAGATTAAGTCGATTATATCGACTTCAATGCGTAACTGGTACTTATTTAATCGACCCCGAAAGGATGAAAGGCAAAGTCGACCTGGGCGGAATATGAACTCAGAACGTAACGGCAGACGAATTACGGCTACGCATTTCGCCCGGCGTGCTAACGGTTCTGCCAGCTCGCCGTCTTCATAGCGAAGGCCAGTAGCATGTATGCAATCGAGAGCATGCTGATTGCTTATTACTATCATGCAGCATTTCAATGATTTTCCTGGATCGCTTAACTGTCGATTGCGACACTGAGAATACGAGGTGGTCATAGCTGGAATGTCTTTGAACATAGGTCACCATTTATCAGGGCTAACTTGGGATTTAACATCAACATCTTTAGCAATACGTAAGTATTCAGAGCTCTGATTTTTTTCTTCTTTCGGGAATCTCAATGAAAATGAAGAGCTTCTGGATGTGAATGCTTTCGGCTTAGAACTACTTAACTATTTAAAAGCCTTATGTATATCACCCATTAATAGTTTCAACTAATTAGTATGAACATTTCTTTTGGCCAGCTTCCATTCCCACATCAGGAGAATAAGTTGTTATTAAATCGTACAGCTTCCTAGCAATCAGGATGGATCCTAAGTTCATCGATAAAGAATTAATGATACACCTTGGGGTGTCTTAAGTTGTAGATGTTTACGTATGTACATATGCATGATTGTATTAAGCATGTATATATGCATGTATGTATGCATGCATGTATGTATGTGTATATATATGAATGCATATATATATGTGTGTGGTATCTGTACATATGTGTATCTATGCATGCGCATAGGTATATATGTATGTACCTGTGTAAGGACGTAGGTATATTTGTATGTCTTATCTCCGCAAGTACGTACGTATGCATGTATGCTTTATCTGTACGTCTACCAACTTACCTATCTACCGACGAACCGACTTACCTGCCTGGCAACCAACAAATCTACCAACCTACCTACCTACCCACCTACCTACCTACCTACCTACCTACCTACATATCTACCTACCTATCTACCTACCTACCTACCTACCTACTTACCTACCTACCTCCCTACCTACCTACTGATCTCTCTCTCTCTTTCTCTCTCTCTCTATATATATATACATACACACATACATACAAACATATATACATATAATTACACACGCATATTCACATACGTATACACATAAACACATACATATTTGTATATACATAGTCATATATCTATACAAATATATACATAATATATGTATGTGTCTATATATATATATATATATATATATATAATATATGCATAATATATGTATGCGTGTATATATATATAATATATATCCTTATTTATTTGTTTACATTTGCATACACCGACACTCACATATATGCACACATACCTTCGTGTAGAATCCATTATACTAACGTTCATGTACGTGAATATATAAATATCAATAAGCAGGGATTGAACTTCAATATATATTTGATGCGTTTGTAAAACACGCATCTTCCTTTCCACCTTGTCTATGGCGCCCTTTGACTTACCCATACATACATACATACATACATACATACATACATACATACACACACATATACATACATACATACATACATACATACATACATACATACATACATACATACATACATGCATGCATGCATACATACATACATACATACATACATACATACATACATACATACATACATACACACGCAAATAAATATATATGCACACACATATACACATACGTATATGTATGTATATATCAGAGTGTGCGCATATATATATATATATATACATACGCCACACACACACACACACACACACACACTCACTCACACACACATACATATATATATATATATTCACACACGTACATACATATCGTACGCATATGTGTGTGTATTATTGTCATTACATACACACACACATATAAATTCACACATTATGTGTATATGTGTATATTTACATATCGATAAATAGATAGATAGATACATACATACATACATGCATACACACACACATACACACACACATACATACATAAACACATACATAAACACATACATACATGCATACATACATACATACATATTTACATATATACATACATATACATTTATTTGTTTATATGTACGTATTTACATACATAAATGTATTTGTGTGTATATGTTAATTCATTGTGATGACGAATTAATCACTTAAAATTAAATCTAATTTTTACAGACTGAATAAATTCCGCCCCCCCCCCTTTTCTTTTCTTCTTCTCTGTCTTTCCATTTATCTTGTGCGATAAAGTGAATCGGTGATAATGTAATTCAGAAAAATATATTACACGGTTTATTTCTTCATGTTAAGTCAATACAGGATCTGTGAGACGACATAACGTACATAGAATTACATATTTCCAAACAACTCCAAATGAGTGATTAAGTCACACAACTTTTGGCAAGAGCAAACGAACGGAAGATACAACTGATGTACATAGAAACACATAGTCACACGCATTCACAAACACACGCACACTTACACACATATCTTTTATTTTTTTATCTTTTACTTGTTTCGGTCATTAGACTGCGGCCATGCTGGGGCACGACCTGGAAGGACTTGTAACCGAATGAATCCATCTCTGTACTTATTTTTTAAAAGCCTGGTATTTATTCCATCGTTCTGTTTTGCCGAACTGCTAGATTGGGGACGTAAACACATCAACACCGTTTGTCAAACGGTGGTGGGTGGACAAGCATAGATACAAAGACACACACACACACACACACACATGCACACACACACACACACTTACACACACACAGACACACACGCACACACACATGCACACACACACACACACACACACAGAAATATGCATGACGGGCTTTCTTCAGTTCCACTCACAAGGCTATACTAGCAGACAGCTGCTCCAGGTGTCACGCAGTGGGACTGAACCCGAAACCATGGTATTTGGGAAGCAAGCTTCTTACCACACAGCCACGCCTGTGCCTATACAGAAGAATATATGTACGTTAAAGATGAACATATGAATATATTTATGTATCTAAAAGATAAATATATGTACCAAGATATCAAAGAAATATCAAAGGTCCTTTCCGAGATATAGGTTCATATGGTCGGTTTCCCGGATTCTGTGGTGTATAAAATCCCTTGCTGGATGGGATGCCGGTCGGTAGTAGAAGTACTCATGTGTTTTTCAGCCGACTGGGCTGGAGCAATGTGAAATGAAGGCCAAAAAGAATTGCCCGGTCCAGGAACTGCAAGCACAATTTTACGATCAAGAGTGCAACGCCTTTAACTCAAAACTACGTGCCTTCACATCTACATGCCCAAACAACACAACAACAACATATATATATATATATATATATATATATTATATATATATATATATATATATATACTATATATATATATATATATTCTCTGCGCAGAAGTGGCTGTGTAGTAAGAAGCTTGTTTCCCAATCACATGGTTCCGGGTTCAGTTCTAAACTTTTCGTTGCTTCTTGCAGTCTCTTCAGTAGTCGTTGACTCTGTCCATTATCAGAGCGGCAACATATCAGGCATTGAAGCCATCCTCATCAAAATGCAGTTTAGATGATCAGGTCATCTGTCGCGTGATATCAGAATTACGAAGAAACTTCTCTTTGGCCAATTCCCAACAGGAAGATCAGTTGGAAGGCCACTCTTGCGCTTCAAAGACAAACTAAAAGTCAATCTGAAACGATGCAACATTCCTTCTCTTCTTGGGAAAACAATGCATCAGAACGCAGGACCTATCGCTAGTCCTGCTTCTCGATTCAAAAATTTGAGCAAAATCGACTCCACCACCGGGACCAACTTCGTGTAAGCATGAAGGCACGCAGGCAAAACACTGCTCCTCGAAATGGAAACCTTACCTATCGTTGTGGTTTTGTGACACGAAGCAAAGCAGGCCTAGCCGTCCACTAAAGCTTTCAGAGAAGTGCTCTAGCATGGCTGCGGTCTAATGATTAAAAGAAGTAAAATAAGGGAGATAAGCAAAGACATGCAGAAATATGAAGTATTAGCAAGTTTACATGAAGAGATGTGAGGAAAAAAAAACTCATCGAAACATTGCCACGGGGTGGATTCTGGTTGTACGTTTGACTCAAGAGTATGATAACCAAATCATATTATCAGAGACCCCCTTCGGTCACGACACAGACCATGGGATTGTACTTAGAAAGTTACCCTCCTAGACACAAGTCCGGGCGAGGTTGTTTATGGAAGACCAGCAGTCGCCCATGCATACCAGCCTCCTCTCTTCACGCCACCAGTGTTATCCAAGGGAAAGACAAAGGTCGATATAGCTTGGCACCAGTGACGTCGCAACTCATTTCTACAGCTGAGTGAACAGGAGCAACATGAAATAAAGTGCCTTGCTCAAGAACACAACACGCAACCCGGTCCGGGATTCGAGCTCACAACCTCACGATCGTAAGCTCGACGCTCTAACCACTGAGCCATGCGCCTTCACAAATCATATTACTGGTATTATTTACCTTATCGTTCTCTGAAAAATGCAAAACAAAAAAAAAAGAAAGGAAAAAGGGGCCAATAAAAAAAAACACCTGGTGATATTTTAACTGCAAAAAACTAGTTTTCACAAAACTACGCTCTGTGATGTATTTAGTCCCGCATTTCATTGTCTCAACAACCTCCTATCGCTCTTTATGTGTACAAAAGGATATCAATAAATGAATATATTCACGCGGAGCTTTTGAAACAGGAGGAAAGCATCAATTATTGAAGCTCATCCCGTGTGGAAACCTTTCCGGTGGTATGAATTGAAAATCAATTAGTAAGGAAGGGCACGATAGAAGAAATTGTATAAAGCAGATGTTCATGTTTTGCGATATTTTCTTACATCTATTAATTAGATTTTCTTTGTTTCGATCATTGAACTCTGGCCATGCTGGGGTACTAACTTTAAAGGTTCGCAGTCGATCATATCGAGTAGAGCACTTATTTTAAAGCTTGATATTTTTCTTATCGATCTTTGTGCGTCGAAGCGTTAAATTACAGGAATGAACACCTATCTATCTCATATCACAATCAAAAGGTCTAATGTAGCTAACATACTAAGAATTAAAACCACTGGGAGTTGACATTAGATTTTTTGATGGTGATAAAAATTGTAGCTATACTACTATCTCATGACCCCACCCCATTGTTAATCTCTTCCGCTACTCCAAATCATAGTCGGGGTATTTTCTCTCTAAGTTCATTCTGCTACAATATTACCAGCATGTAATTCTTTCATTCTCCAGTTCTGATGAAATATTTGCTAAAAATTATAATGGAGTATCCTGTATGTTGAAAATCCATACTATGCATCTGAAGATGGCGGTGTGTTTCACTATGATGTAATGCATGCATTGTTCGATTAAATGGAGTCACCTGAAACATCTGTAATGCACTACTTATTTGCTTTTATTCACCTTACTTCGAGATTTGTGGATAATACTGGACTGACTTGGTGCCTCAACTTAAGTACCTAATTCAACTGAATCTTAATTATTTCTTGTGACCCCTCTCTCTCTCTCTCTCGCTCTCTCTCTCTCTATATATATATATATATATATATATATATAATATATATATATATATATATATATATGTGATAAATAAAAATATATGCATACATACAAACATATATGTACGTACCTACATCTACATGTATATATACATGTATATATAAATAATTATACGTGAGTACAGGATACGACAATAAGACGTAGAAACGGGAAAAACAAAAAAACAAAAAACAAGAAAACAAAAAAAAACAGTTACAGGACGTGCTACACAAGGAAAAAAAACCCGTTATCAGCTGTCGCTAGTAGACTCAAGCATGTTTCGAAGGCAAAGACAGAACACTAATCCACTAGGCCTTCCTGCGAGAGAATTAAAATAAAATTCCAAGCAGCGGGGCAAAATGAGTACGAAATATATATATATATGTATAAACATACACACACACACATGCACATACACACAGATGGATGAATGGATGTGTGGACATTGATAAGGTGAGAAATAAAAGATAAAGAAAAGTGATCATTCAATGACAATTTCCTATATTGCTTATAACAGTTGAGGCGCATCAGTATATCGCTTCTTTGTAAAAATAAGAAATAATATAACAGATGTTTCTGTTAATCGCCACCACCATCGCCATCACCAGCACCACGTCTTCATCACAAATTTACTTATTTATATATTTATTTTTGTTTTTATCATCAACTGATGAAAGGAAATATGAAAAAAAACTGAAGAGATGGACAAACGACTTCAATGGCCGTTAAAGAATCACTATGAATTTTCGCAACGGAACACCAATCAGCTGGAAGATAATGGACGAGATTTAGTCGCAGTAGTAGTAGTAGTAGTAGTAGTAGTAGTAGTAGTAGTAGTAGTAGTAGTAGTAGTCATCGTAATAGTAGTGGTGGTGGTGATGTTGATATTGATGGTGGTGATGGTGGTAGTGGCAGCGGCGGCGGCGGCGGCGGCGGCGGTGGTGGTGGTGGTCGTCGTTGTGTTGGTGGTGATCGCTGTCGTAGTAATATTAGTAGCGCAAATTGTGGTAGTAGTAGTAGTAGTGGTAATGGTGGTGGTGGTGGTGCTGTGGTTGTAGAAGCAGGGGCGACAACAGCAGCAGCAGCAGCAGTAGTAGTAATAGTAGTAGTAGTAGTAGTAGTAGTAGTAGTAGCAGCAGCAAAAGAAAAAAAAGAGAAAGAAAAAAGCCAGCCACCGACTCACATTTGAACAGGAGCAACGTCAACAAGACGACGATAATGACCACCACCACCACCACCACTACTACTACTACTACTACTACTACTACTACTACTACGGCGACAAGGCGATAATTCCATGGGAATAAAATGCGACTAAATGGTTGTGGTGATATACTCGGAGATTAAGAAGAAAAAGTTGAAAGAACGATGATACATGTATATATATATATATATATATATGTGTGTGTGTGTGTGTGCGTGTGTGTGTGTGTATCATTGAACTCAAAATCTGAAGTGAAGTCACCTGTATGAGATCTTTAACCGACCGTTTGCTTATAGAAATAAAGAACTCTTTGTTTCTGCCTAAGGAATTGTAATGATGCCATATGGTTATATTAATGGAAACAATAGTCTCAGTAAAAAAAAAATAAAAATAAATAAAAATAAAAGTAAAAATAAGAATAAAAATAAATGAAGCGGACAGAAAACAGTAAGAAGGCTTCATTCGGTAGCCGATAGAAACTTCTTCCTCACCATTCTGGCCGGGTTTTATGGTCTGTACTGTTTCGTGTAATAAAACAGTATTTGTTGGCCATAAATGTACGCTTTTCTTTATCAAGGTTGCACAATTTTAAGTGTTCATACTCTTATATAACGTATATCATTTCGTTTATAATTTCATTCGAGTGGAAATATTTCTGTGCTATGTATTTGTGTGTGTGTGTGTGTGTGTTTATGTGTGTGTGAATGTACGCACACAGACACACACACATATACATACATATCTACATAAAAAATACGTACATTCTTAGATACATATATACATACATACATACACACATTTATACATACATGCATATATACATACATACATACACACATGCACACACACACACACACACACATACACATATGTATTATTTTGGGGAACATTGGATTTCGAAGCGCGTCACTTCAAGCTATTTGATATCATGTACTTCGAGGTTCAATGTCCTAAAAAAGAACCATTTTACGAAGTCTCGAAAGTTTTTTTATGTTTAGGACGTCGATAAATCATATATATATATATATATATATATATATATATATATATATATATATATATATATAACACACACACACACACACATATATATATATATATAGATATATATATATATATATATATATATATATAGATATATATGAAACAGCGCTAGTGTGTAAACATTATCGGACCCACATACTCAATAAACAAGTAACTTTTTTCGCCGGTAGGCTGCGATTTAACGCAGTGGAGATGACTCTCTCAAACCACCGGGTATTAAAACACTTAAAAGTCATAGACAAGCGCGACAACTCACTCCAGATCCCATCCAGGGGCGATGGACAAGCAAAGCATATATATCGAGTATACCATCGAGCAAACCTTATATCTGAAATATAAAAAAAGAGACTGTTATATATCCAACAGAGTTGCTCTCATCTATCCATCACCCACGAATGAATATGACTTGGTAGCATGTACCAAACTTGGGATTAGTGCTGCCGGTATGCTGCGGCACACTTGTGTGCCACGAGACGATGCAAGTTGTGCTGCAATGTAACGCGCACGCGAATATAATTTTTTCTTTCCTATACTTTTAGTTATAGTTTTAGTTCAAATGTGCCGCCGAATTTTGAAAAGAATATAAATGTGCCGCAAGTAAAAAAAAAACAAAAGGTTGCGGGGCACTGTTTCAAGTGCTTGGATATTGATTAACAGATAAAGACACTCTCTTGAGTCCCCCGCCCCTTTTGTCTCAGCGGCACATCCAGGATGTGACAGCTGAAAAGAGAAGGTGCTACACCAGCAGTCAGTTGGTCCTGATTTTCAGCTGAGTAGACCGGATCTATGTTATATAAAGCCCCTTCTTCAAGAACAAGATATCCTACTCGGTTCAGGAAATGATCCCAAAACCCCTAACATTAGGCTCCAAGTCTTCACATAGAATTAGAAACACTACAATTAGTACTCACTATTCATCATTAGTTAACCATTAGATTTAAATGATATGGTTAACTGCCCCCTTAAATGTGTGCAGCGGGTAATAACATACAATCGATAAATAACAACGTAAAAAATTACAAAAATGTAAAGCAAATTATACAAAAATTCATTAAAGTCAGGCTATTTCATGCTATTCTAATTACCACTACAGATAGAAAATTATACAAACATGTCGATGCCATTTCATTAAACTATAGAAGCAAGTGAGAACATCCTAGAAATCACGACACAATCTCTTCAACTTATTTTCTTTGCCTAAAGCCATGACTAATGCACTATTTATCGTTTGCATT
>NC_043010.1:48848913-48853913 GCF_006345805.1 Octopus sinensis | reverse complement strand
CCATGAGTGTGATTCTCTATAGAGTCGATCAATAAAAACAAACTATATGTACCAGTGTACGAAAGTCTCTAGTTTATTTTTTCTTTGCTAGTGTCATTGAAGAACATCAGATGTAACCACTCTAATCACTAACAGTATAACTATTCTACTCACACAGAGATACACACACACACACACACAACACACACACACACACACACACACACACACACACATACACACGGAAGGGGAAAGAGAGAGAGAGAGAGAGAAAGGAAAATCGATAGGACAAAGTCAGGAAAATGAAGACCGCTTAAGAAAGAAAAAGAAAAACATTCTAAGAACATAGGCGTAATTGTGTGGTAAGAAGCTTGCTTTCCAGCCACTTGGTCCCGATTTCAGTCCACTGTATAGCAGCTTGGGCAAGTGTCTTCAACAAAAGCCTCGGCCCGACCAAAGTCTTGTGAGTGAATTTGGCTGACGAAAACCGAAAGAAACACGTCATATATATATATATACACATGCATATATAATTAATATATATATATATATATATATATATTATATATATACATACATAATATATCATTCATATATACATACATATATATCATTATATATGTGCGTATTTATGTGTGCTGGAGTGCGCGTGTGTGTGCGTGTGCGTGTCTGTGTTTGTCCCCCACCACTGCTTGATAACCGGTGTTTGTGTATTTACGTCCTCATAACTTAGCGGTTCGGCCAAAGAGGACGATAGAATAAGTAACTCTCGGCTTAAAAAAAAACAAAAACAATAATAAATACTGGGATCAATTCATTCGACTAAAAATTCTTTAAGACGGTGCCCCAGTATGGCTGCTGTCTAATGACAGCAAAAGATAAAAGATACCCCATTTGGCCAACGTACAGAGATTATAACACCAATAAACAAACTGTTACATCTATCATTTATTGTCAGTCCTGTTTAAGTTGCTGAATTCATTATAACAAATTCAGTCAAATAAATTATTACTGGATATCTATATATATAAAAGTGAAGTTGTGTGAGTGTCTGTCTCCTACGATTTAGATTCCTAACTACTCCCACATTTTGCGGTACAGTTTAACCAAAACCGGGTATCTTATAGTTGTGATTCATATCGAGTCCTTCTGGGTATTAGCGCGCGTCTACGATGAGTCTACGATTTTAAAAATAATTTACCATAATTTTTTTCCATTTTAAAGCATATTTTTAAATAAAGGGAAGTAACTCTCTAAAAATGTCTACGATGAGTCAACGATTTAAAAAAAAATTTACCATGATTTTTTTTCCATTTTTAATGCATTTTTTGCTGTTTTTTTGCTATAACTCTCTAAAAATGCTTTATAGTTATTTCCCTTACAAACCCGAGCAACGTCGGGCGATACTGCTAGTATTATTTTAAAAATATTTTTCGAGATCACATCTATTTTGAGAAAGTGATCTCCAATTTCTGAAAAAATTAATCTTTTCAGAAATATCAAATTTCTAAATATCTCATAGTGATATGTGCGGTGGTGGGGCGATAGAATGGTTGTATACTGTCAATCTAACGTGAACGTGACAGTAGGGGATTACACCACCGCTGTTTATTTAGCCCTAGGAAGCATCGACGCTTCCTGATGGCTTCGACACATTTTTTTTCCTGTGTCGAAGCCATCAGGAAGCGTCGATGTTTTCTAGGGCTAAACAGCGGTGGTGTAATCCCCTACTGTCACGTTCACGTTAGATTGACAGTATACAACCATTTAAACTTTTCATCCCTCCGTTTACAGTTGTCCTTAGTATCATATGTAGTCTCTCGGAACCGAGTCTGTAAGACAGTGGTTCTCAACCGGGATCCATATGGCCCATGAAGGTCCACATCAGATCTTTGGTGGGGACACACAACAAAATATTAAACCGGGGTTCCACAAGAGTATCTTAAAGGCCCCTGGAAAAATTTTGCTTTAGACAGGTTTTGGTATGTATTGCAAGAAACAGCTAGGTTCCTTTCTCTAACATTTTACGTAGTTCAACCTACTCTCGTTTACTCTCTTTCACTTGTTTCAGTCATTTGACTGTGGCCATGCTGGAGCACCGCCTTTAGTCGAGCAAATCGACCCCAGGATTTATTCTTTGTAAGCTTACTACTTATTCTATCGGTCTCTTTGCCGAACCGCTAAGTTACGGGGACGTAAACACACCAGCATCGGTTGTCAAGCGATGTTGGGGGGACAAACACAGACACACAAATACACACACATATTTATATACATATACATATATACGACGGGCTTCTTTCAGTTTCCGTCTACCAAATACATTCACAAGGCTTTGGTCGGCCCGAGGCTATAGTAGAAGACACATGCCCAAGGTGCCACGCAGTGGGACTGAACTCAGAACCATGTGGTTGGTAAGCAAGCTACTTACCACACAGCCACTCCTGCGCCTAGTTCATATGTGAAAAAGTTAATAAATAACATTCTATAAAACTAGTTTTTAAACATCGAATGTTTACGAGGGTTCACCAGAATAAAATAGCAATCAAAGGGATCCATAGATAAAAAATGGTTGAGAACTCCTGCTGTAAGTTTTTTTTTGTACCTCCGTATATATTCATGTCTATATTTGTCAGTCTGTATGTCCATCTACCTACCTACCAACCTATCTATCTCTCTTTCTATCTGTCTGTCTGTCTGTCTCTTTCTATGAATCAATCAATCAATCTATCTATCTATCTATCTATCTATCTATCTATCTATCTATCTATCTATCTATCTTCTATCTATCTATCTATCTATCTATCTATCCATCCATCGATCCATCGATCCATCTATCTATCTATCTATCTATCTATCTATCTATCTATCTATCTATCTATCTATCTATCTATCTATCTATCTATCTATCTATCCATCTGTCTATGTGTCTGCCTCTCTCTGCCAATCTGTTTGTCTGCCTGTCTGCCTATCAATATTGCCCAATTCCATTTCAATGAATAAAAAAGAAAAAAATCATACGATAGCGTATCATTCAGCTTCGTTATCCCAAACGGCATCAGATTATATATCACGCATTTCATATTTCTATTTGGTTGCAAATACGGCTTAATACGCGAATATACACCTCAGCCTTAAATTAATATACACAACAAAACAAATGAAAAACCTCGACATTAAAGACCATCAGAGCATGCAACAACTCCCTTCAGCCCTTAAAATATGTTTCATCACATCCAAATACCTATACCCACAAACAACAACCCAGAAAAATTACTGAAACATCATCAGAAGAATACAATTTCTCCAACTCAATCCATGCAAACATGAAAATGATAAAATATATAATACAATAATACAATATATAATATAACAATATAATATTTTCAAACATGAAAATAATACAAACATACAAATAATTCGTTAACATCAAGATGTTGGAATGAGCATCATGTGAGATAAAAAGCTAAACTGTGGCTGTCACGCTCTGACTGAATCCAAATTTCCTCATTCCCTCTGATGTAATAACAAGCGCAGCCTACAAACATTTCGGCCAAGGTAACGAGCGTGTATTCACGTGGTCATTGAGCTCCTTACAAATATAGCTATTTCTTTAGTACTCACAAGGGGCTAAACACAGAGGGGACGAAGAAGGACAGACTAACGGATTAAGTCGATTAGATTGACCCCAGTGCGTAACTGGTACTTATTTAATCGACCCCGAAACGATGAAAGGCAACGTCGACCTCGGCGGAATTTGAACTCAGAACGTAAAGACAGACGAAATACCTATTTCTTTACTACCCACAAGGGGCAGACGAAATACCGCTAAGCATTTCACCCGGCGTGCTAACGTTTCTGCCAGCTCGCCGCCTTTAGGAGTTAGAGTATTGTAATGCAGTGTACCGCTCTTCTCCTTACAAATATAGCGGTAACATCAAGATGATGTGATGTGCATCACGTGAAATAAGTGCTAAACAGTACTTGTCACGCTTAGGCTGTATCCGTCTTTTTTTTTCTCTTTCTTATGTAATAAGAAACAGAGCTTACAAATATCTCGGCCAAGCCAACGAGGCAGTCTTTATGTGGTCATTGAGTTTGTTGGTAATAGAAGCCAAATTCCCTCATATCGCTTCTATAGTCTTAGAATTGATCACGTTGGATAATATGCTACTGGTTTTCCCCTACATATAGGCAAAAGACGGGATGGTCATGGGTAGCGTATCTTGGATCAGAGGTCTACTGGCCAAGCTTAGCCTGCAGACTCATTATCAGCAACATCAACAACAATAATAACGGTAGATATATCGGAAGAGGAAGGACAGTAGAAGAAATACAACATGTCCGGTAGTGGAATGACGTGAGGTTTGCGAGGTGACCGGACTGCTTAGGGTGGCCATTTTATGTGCGTGTGTTTGCTGTAGTCGAAGACACGTTGCATTTAAAAAAACTGGACGCTAATCTGTCACCGTACAAAGCGGCTAAATCCTACGTACTGGCTAAAATGTTACATAATCACTGATACCACTAATGTCCGTTCAGCAAAATCCTAATCTTACTACACATTCTTTTTTTATTCTTTTACTTCTTTCAGTCATCTGACTGCGGCCATGCAGGAGCACCGCCTTTAGTCGAACAAATCGACCCTTATTCTTTGTAAGCCTAGTACTTATTCTATCGGTCTCTTTTGCCGAACCACTAAGTTATGGGGACGTAAACACACCAGCATCGGTTGTCAAGCGATGCTGGAGGGACAAACACACACACACACACACACACACACACACACACACACACACACACACACACACACACACATACACACACACATACATATACAACGGGATTTCTTCCGTCTACCAAATCCACTCACAAGGCTTTGGTCGGTACGAGGCTATAGTAGAAGACACTTGCCCAAGGTGCCACGCAGTGGGACTGAACCCATGACCATGTGGTTGGTAAGCAAGCTGCTTACCACACAACGACTCCTGCACCTAAATATCTTTTCTTTTATTCTTTTA
>NC_043010.1:48838913-48843913 GCF_006345805.1 Octopus sinensis | reverse complement strand
AACTCAGAACGTAACGGCAGACGAAATACCGCTAAGCATTTCGTCCGGCGTGCTAACGATTCCGCCAGCTCGTCACACTTCTCACATATGGAATAATTGTTTTTGATTTATACTCAAGGCCAGCAATTTTGAAGGCTGAGGATTAGTGGATACTACCGAACAGTACATGACTGGTACTTTGTTTTATCGGCCTCCGAGAAATGAAAAGAAGAGTTGACCTTGGTGGAATTTGAACTCATAAAAACGGACGAAATGCCATACAGCATTTTTGCTCGGTGTGCTAACGATTCCTATTTCTTTATTGCCCACAAGCGGCTAAACATAGAGGAGACAAACAAGGACAGATAAACTGATTAAGTCGATTATAACGACCCCAGTGCGTAACTGGTACTTATTTAATCGACCCCAAAAGGGTGAAAGGCAAAGTCGACCTCGCAGGAATTTGAACTCAGAACGTAGCGGCAGATGAAATACCTATTTCTTTACTACCCACAAGGAACTAAACACAGAGGAAACAAACAAGGACAGACAAACGGATTAAGTCGATTACATCGACCCCAGTGCGTAACTGGTACTTAATTTATCGACTTCGAAAGGATGTAAGGCAAAGTCAACCTCGGCGGAATTTGAACTCAGAACGTAGCGGCAGACGAAATACGGCTACGCATTTCGCCCGGCGTGCTAATGTTTCTACCAGCTCGCCGTCTTGCTTCGAAGTATATTGTCCAATGTCTTAACAACTCAGGCAGTTCGCCGGATTGTAATGAACGATAATTCTTTCTACCGTGGTAAGCTGGCAGAATCGTTCGCATGCCGGACAAAGTGCTTAGCGGCATTTCGTTCGTCTTTACGTAATGAGTTCAAATTTCGCCGAGGTCGACTTTGCATTTCATCCTTCTCAGTGTCGATAAATTAAGTACCAGTAAAGTACTGGTGTCGATGTAATCAACTTTTCCCCCCACCGCCAAATTCTGGCCTTGTGCTAAAATTTGAAATCAATAATTCTTTCTACCATAGGTACAAGGCTTGAAATTTCGGAGCAGAGGGCTAATCGATTACATCGACACCAATGCTCGACTGGTACTTTATTTTATCGACCTCGAGTGAGCTGCAAGATGCAGGAGGAAAGAGTGAGTGAAAATTGTGGCGAAAGAGTCAGCAGAAGTTCGCCATCATCTTCTGCCGGAACCGCGTAGAGCTTAGATATTTCGCTCATAAACACACACATCGCCCAGAGATTCGAACCTGCGATCCCTCGACCGCGAGTCCGCTGCTCTAATCACTAGGCCATGTGCCTCCACACACACACACACACACACACACACACACATATATATATACATACATATGTATATATATATAATATATATATATATATATATATATATATATATATTATATGTATGTGCATATATATGTTCTTCTCTTTCTCTTTTTAATGTAGAGTAAATTTTGATCGGCCACCTACTTGGTAGCAAGGTTGTGAAGGAAGGCATCTTGTTTTGTTCAATCGTCCTCTAAATTTTAAAGTCTTGCATAGTTTTTAGTCCCAAATATCATGTTCATTTCTAGTGTCTCTATGTATGTACATGTATTCGTTCACAAATTTACTGACACTCACAGGCTATCAGTATGTTAACATGTGTGTGTGTGTGTGTGTTTGTGTAGGTACAAACGTGTACCTAGAGAAAAAAACAAACAAACATACATTCATACTATCGGTGTATCATATCAATTATTTAGTTTCATACAAAGTATAACATATATTTCTTTACTGCCCACAAGGGGCTAAACACAGAGAGGACAAACAAGGACAGACAAAGGGATTAAGTCGATTATATGGACCCCAATGCGTAACTGGTACTTATTTAATTGACCCCGAAAGGATGAAAGGCTAAGTCGACGTTGGCGGAATTTGAACTCAGAACGTAACGACAGACGAAATACTGCTGAGCATTTCGCACGGCGTGCTAACGTTTCTGCCAGCAGTTAACATAAGTCCAATGTACTACTATTCGGTTACATCGTAGGTGTAAAGAAAGCTTCTCAAATATTCGATCATGTCTGCACCACACCTAAAAGATTTAAACTTCACCTTCTTGGTTAATATAATGAAAATGAGTTAGTAATGGTTTTAAATTATGCCAAATATTCCCATGCTCCTTAAGAGGGGGAAATAAAATACCTTGAACGAAGGTTAAATAAATCAATGAGGAGTAAGCTGTTGCGGAGACAAAATGTCCAGTGAGTGATACGATATCAGTTATACATACCATCAAGAACAAACACAAATAAAAATGTTGAATGTGATCTAGTATTACCGTTTAAAAATAGTGTAAAGTATTGAGAGAAATGTATTTCCTTCTATTGTCAGTCTCAATATTAATATATTAGATGACGTCCACCGGCTTTACTGTCACTGATACAAGAGAATGACCAGCGAACTGCTGAATATATTTGCAAACATCCTAGTCATGATGGCACCGTTCAGTGTGCTTAGGCTTGGAGAGATTTTGCACGCACACACATACACACACACATACACACAAACAGGGAGGAGAGAGAGAGAGAGAGAGAGAGAGAGAAAGAGAGAGAGATGAAGAGAAGCACCCTAACATGACATGAGAAAATTATATACATAAGCGCAGAGGTATACAAATCTGCCTACACAAATACAAACACACACACACGTACTATCAGAACGTTAAATCAATTCCATGGTTTTATGTAGATATATAAACTTGCTGCACATACACCGATATATATATATATAATATATATATATATATATATATATATATATATATATATATTATGCACACCATACATGCCATACATATATTCATATGCCCTATGTATCTATGTATGCTATATGTGTATGTATATATATATATTATAATATATATATATATATATATAATATATATATATATATAATATATATATATTATATATATGCGGACAGAGCTGTAGAAGGTCAATAAGTAAAATATGCATCAAACACAAATCAAATGAATAGTTCCAATAAACTTGAATAACGTCTGGTAAATATTGTTGTATTTTCTTTTAAAATGTCGGCAATACATCTGTAATAGTAACTTCGATCAGAGTTTAACTCTGCTATTTTTTTTTTTGTTATTGGTCTAATCTTGGGTAATGGGGCTGTGCCCATGCCTTTCGTCTCCCCGCTTCTTTAGAAATCGGTGAGATCGACACGATTAAGGCTGCTGTAGAATAGTTGCAAATTGAGAGCAGCATTGTAAATGAATATTAATAAAACACAAAACAAATAAGCCTTTGTAATTTTGGTACAAGGCCGGCAAATGGAAAATATTTGGTTCCGTGTTTGCTCAATATATTATACAAGTGTGACAGAAGGAAGTAATTTTTATTTCCAGGGTATTAGTTCTCTCAAAGACCCTTCTCTAACATTTCGGAAGTATACCCCTTATTGGAGTTAGAACACCAGCTCAGGGTTTTTTAAAGAAATATTTTCACTGTATTCAGCTGTCTAACGTTAAGGTAAAAAAGAATGGCTTCTTTCCAAGATCTGCTCATGAGTAAGATTACAATTAACAAAGTAAAACAACCGTTAAAACAACAGCCAAAGTAGTAAGAAATATATCAAAGAAAATATAAGCAAATTGTAGTAAATAAAAAATTACATTCCGACAAAAGCATACAGTATAAAACAACGACAATAACAACAATGTGTGCATGCACGTAAGCACTTATTGCTTCGGGTGTAAGGATGAATAACGAAAAGCTATCGTTTGCAAATACCTTTTAACAACAACAACAACAACAAAAAGATAAAACAGAAAACATATTATGGAACATTATATGTGAAGTGTCCGAAAACTTGACATTTTGTACACAAGCCTCAGTCTACCTCAGTCTATTATAGATGTCATGTCTCGTGAAAGACGCAGGAGGTTTTCTTGCTTCACCCAAGCAAAAGCTGAAGACACCTCTGGCAGATATTTCAAGGATGATATCCTTCATTGAGAGACGGAGAGCATATAGTACGATATGTCTCATATGTAAAACACAGGGTAAGGAAAAGACACAAGTCCAAAGTGTATACAACACAGCTACCTATGAGCTTCTTTTGCAATGTTTGGGAAGCAGGGACTTGAGGATCATCGATGACGAAATTGGATCCTAGCTAATGGCCACCATCGTGACACACTATGGGCAGATGATCAGTGCAGCGCTGATGTAACATTTAACGATCACCATGGACATAAATCCTCATGATCCCGCTAGATCACAATGCAATCCTAGAATTATGTCCCGTAGAGGATACTGAGAGAAAAACCCTTCAAAACTAGCATCCACTATAGACAATTCAATTGCTTTACATGTGGGAGCAAACCCATTTTTAATGGTTTTCTGCACAGACAGCCCGAAAGAACAAAATTATCAAAAGTAAACAATGGAGATGTCGATCCTAAAGCGATATCAAGCATAATTTGTGAGTTGGTACAATAATTGCTTCGCCTTCATTACCAGAAGCAAAGCATAAGACTTCCTCGATAAACCTTATCACAGCAACAACCTGCAAAGACAAGGGAAGATATCCATAACAATTACAACCAGTAATAAACTAGGAAGTATCCCATCATAGCCCCCAGAAGAAGGTCACTAACAGACACCCCGACGGACCCAGAGTAAATGAGACCTTTCAGCTCTTTAGCTGCTCATCTAAGAGAAGATAACTCCATACAAATTCTGCATTCTGATAACTTTTGGACTCATAGTACTTGTTGAGACAAACCAATACAAGTTTGAAGAACCTGCATTATAATTGTTATTCTAGTGGGCCGCACAAAACAAGCGCACTATAATAATATTCATAATACAGGTTGTTCAGCAAACCAAGACACCAATACCAACACCAACACACTTTTTTCATAATTCCAGTGACGGTAGGGAAAGAGATAAAGGAGACAGGTAGAGGATGCTACTAGAAGCCGTCAACTTCGACGCTGCAATCA
>NC_043010.1:48798913-48836413 GCF_006345805.1 Octopus sinensis | reverse complement strand
TTCTCTTATTCAACTTTTTTTTTACTTCGTTATGATATGTGGTTTGTGCTTGATGAATATGTATGAGGTATTTCTTAACGTATGAAACTATAAGTATCACTTAAAGACACGTATTGTGTCCTTTAAATAAATATTTATCCCTCACCAGACGTAGTACTTTTTTTTCATCTTTCTATCACAGAACAGTACATTACATTATCTACCAAAGTGGAGGCGCAATGGCCCAGTGGTGAGGGCAGCGGACTCGCGGTCATAGGATCGCGGTTTCGATTCCCAGACCGGGCGTTGTGAGTGTTTATTGAGCGAAAACACCTAAAGCTCCACGAGGCTCCGGCAGGGGATGGTGGTGATCCCTGCTGTATTCTTTCACCACAACTTTCTCTCACTCTTACTTCCTGTTTCTGTTGTACCTGTATTTCAAAGGGCCGGCCTTGTCACTCTCTGTGTCACGCTGAATATCCCCGAGAACTACGTTAAGGGTACACGTGTCTGTGGAGTGCTCAGCCACTTACACGTTAATTTCACGATCAGGCTGTTCCGTTGATTCGGATCAACCGGAACCCTCGTCGTCGTAACCGACGGAGTGCTTCCACTATCTACCAAACTTACTCAGCCTATAGTTGAAGACACTTGCCCAAGATGCCGCGCAGTGGGACCGAATTTGAAACCACATGGTAACAAAAGCAAGCATCTTAACCACATACTCAGGCCGGTGTCCATGTGGAATGATTTCATTTCAATTTACAACTCTTCCAGTGTGAAACATTATTTTAAAAAAAAGTCAGTTACTAATTCAAAGAAAGAATGCCACAACGATTCGAAACCGCCCTCTGTTTCTCAAACGAGCATTCCTTTTCCTACTTCTCTATGGTCGTTAATTAGCAGCTCTATCGCTTCACATATTAACAGGCTGGCAATAACTCCGAAGAAGCATATCATTCAATATGGAACGCTAATTTCCGCCTATTTATTATTCGTTTGGCATCTCTATTATTAAACAAATGCTTATTACGCGTTGCAAAAGTCGTGCAAATCGATAGCGATGTCCATATATGTTATTGTTCAGTGAGATATTGAAATGATTAGTACCTGGCTGAGGCCAACCACATCATTCCTTTGCTTGCCTTCCATCTTCTCCCCTGGACGATGGGCATGCTGCGTTTTCGTTTATTGATATTAATAACATACTTGTGGAACAGGCGCCGTAATGTTGTCTGCTTGCCGATGGTGTCACGGTGTTGTTCGTGTTGCTGCTAGTGTTGTTGTTGTTGTTGTTGTTTAGTTCTGGGACAACTCTCATCAAGCAGAACCATAATCGAATGCATTCCAGCCATGATCATTCCGTTTTTGTAGTATATCTAAGGCTGCATTATCTAAAACATCCTTCGTGCTTTAAGACCGTAGGATGTGATTTGAAGAAAATTGACAGCTATTTCTAGCAGGTTAAGCAACCACTTAGAAGCCCCCTCGTCGGCTCGTGATGTCTCGGCGTGTTCTTGTTAGGAGTCTGGGTAAGGAAATGGGACAGAAAATAAAATGCTTGCTAACAAAATAAAATAAAGTTAAAATATATGAAGGCTTATCTCTTTCGTTATAGATTAACTTATATTCTAAATTTTAACATAAAATCTAAATTTTAACATCAGTTCCAAAGTTTCCTAAATTTCACAAAACTGCGAATTCATTAGAACCCATATAAATTCTTAAATGCTCCTAAATTAGTGTTTTCGCGCCCTTTTCTTGACCATTGCTAGCCTAAAACTTTTGGTTACTCATCAGCATCCTAACTTTTATCCTTCTGTAATAAACGTAGGGGTTCTAATTAAACGCAAAATAAATGTACTACTCGCCGCTCTCTTTGCTGCTTTTTAATTCCACTCTAGGGGATGCACCCCTTCTCGGGAGCCAAATGAATGTCGCTTGTGAAATCGAGGTTTTTAAATAGTTATTTCAAGCGTTTCGCATATTCTGAGAAAGCATCGAATTAATTAGGGATAAATTTTGAACTAAAGGAAAATACTCAAATTTTCTGCAGGTCTGAAATGTGACATTGATCTATATAAGTGGAGGCTTCCTCATATAACCCCCCCTCCCTCTCTCTCTCTCCATGGAAGAGAGAGAGCGAGAGAAATAGCCTAGAAGTTGACTTGTATATTATTTTATTGGCTCCAAAGTAAAATAAACTATATGCGGTATTTGAACCCAAAACGCATAGAACCACAGCAAATATTGCAAGGCATTTTGTTCTATGCCATAACAATTTTATTAATCGACTGCCTTGTGTTCGTGTCTAAGTACGTGCCCTCGCGTGCAAAACACACGGACAAACAGACCCCCCCCCACACACAAACGCACAAACCACTTTCTTTCTAATCTACGCAGTCTTAGACTACTGAAGCAATCTCTATTCAAAACTTCATTATTCCCTTTAAAGGACTTATAACATAAAATTGCTCATGTTCATTAGTAACGTTTTCCCTCCATTAGTCTACTGCGTCGGCGCTTATAACCGTTTCTGTTGTTTTCAGTGGTTGAATAATAAATATCCCTCTATATAGAACACCAGACAAGTTCATCATTTACATTATTTACATTATTTACATTCGAAGGATATTTGTCCGCATCTTGTTTGTTGTTAACACAACATTTCCCCAAGACACCCGAAGAAGGCTGGGGGGTATATCAGTCGAAACGTTGTGTTAACAACAAACATGATGAGGACAAATATCCGTCGAATGTAAATAATGTAAATAATGTACATAATTCCTCATCTCTTCAATGTAGAACTGTACCAGATAAGTTGCCCTCAAAAGAGCAACGGCATACGAACAAATTCTCTTGACTGAGAGTGATAGGGCCGATAAGCTCATCTGTGGTCTCAAGAACAAAGACTCAGATCAGAAAACTGTCTGAAATAGCTATATAATCTCTGCACATACGTTTGCACCCCAGTATTTACGACAAATACAAGGGTGACGTCAGGGATATTGTAACGACATTAACCCCCCACTCAGTTTGTTGTCATCTTTCTATCGCAATATGGATGGGTGGCCAGTGCAAAAGTGACGAGGAGTGACATATGGTGAGAAGAAAGCAAAGGCGAACTTAAAAATCAGAATGACTCATAGAAACTAAAAGGTCATACTGGAGCTGTACCCAGTTGAGGGTGCGGAGATGACGCGTCGGCGGGAATTGAACTCACGACCTATATATATATATATATATATATATATATATATATATATATGTTGCGTGTGTGTTGTGTTCTTGAGCAAGACACTTTATTTCATGCTGCTCCAGTTCACTCAGCTGTAGAAATGAGTTGCGACGTTACTGGTGTCAAGCTGTATCGGTCTTTACCTTTCCCTTGGATAACATCAGTGGAGTGGAGAGAGGAGGCTGGTATACATAGGCGACTACTGGTCTTCTTTAAGCAACCTTGTCTGAACTTGTGCCTCGGAGGGGAACTTTCTAGGTGCTATCCAATGGTCCTTCATGACCGAAGGGGGTCTTTAGCCTTTTATAATTATATCTAGAACCACATAAACAGATGTATCCTTCCTGTTTCAGGGTATGATTCGAGTAAGATTTTGTTACTATTTCCTATTTCTAGGTGGTTGATCAATCTTATGTAATTTATAAGTTAAATGTCTTGCCCACGGTTACTGTGAACTGCAGATTCCAGAATACGAACGACCAACCTCTTGGTTCACTGACTACAACCCTAACCCTCCATGGTCGATATTATTCAGTAATGGCTTGATAAAACCTGTTCTTTTTATAAATGGCTCTATTAATACAGTTTTCAACTGTAATGTCTTTTAAATTTCTTTCTAGGTTTTGTCCGTGTTGTTGACGTTGTTGATGGCGATGGTATAATTGTTGGTACAGCCGTTCATGATGGTGTTGGTGTTATCAATGTTGTTGATAATCGTATTGTTGTCACTGTTATTTTTGTCGATGGTGGCTTTGATGGTGTTGTTACTGACAGGGATAGGGCTATTGTTATTTATTGGTATTGTTTTCGCCGTTGATTTTGATATTCTCGGTGTTTTTTCTTTGTTCGAGTACTCGCATAGGTGTTTGTGTTGTTCTTTGTTCGAGTATTCGTATAAGTGTTTGTGTTGTTCTTTGTTCGAGTGTTCGAACAGGTATTTGTGTTGGTGTAAGTGTTGGTAGTAGAATTTGTCTTTGATTCTTTGATTTTACTGCGGACAAAGGTAGCAGTGGTAGTAGACAGAGTGTTAGTACTGGTAGTATTATAAACGTGTTGTTATTGTTGTTGATGCAGTTAATGTTGATTTTTACGTGGTGTTTGTTTGTAATGATATTAGTGAGATTGTTGTTGTTGTTATTGTTGTTGTTCGTTCAGGTGTTCGTGATTTCAGTCGCTTGGGTTAGTGATATTCTTGTAGTAACGTTGTTGCTGTAGTGTTGTTGTTGTTGTTGTTGGTGGTGGTAGTGGTGTGGGTGGGTAATAACTAATTAACTCAAAACTTTCGAACAAATAAATAAATAAATAAATAAATAAATAAAATCTCCAGCAAAACACCCACCAAAAAAAAACAACAAAATAAAACAAACAAAAATGTTGACAGTTACAACATGAGCTATCGCCGCATTTAAAAGAGAAAATCATTAATAGCGTTAGCACTAGCACCGTCACCATCACCATTTCACCCCCCCCCCCAACCAACCAACCAGCAACAACAAAACTATGACTGCTGCTATTAATAAGCACCTTCCCTTCACCGTTTTTGATTCTTGATATTCTATTGCAAATTGATAACGTCACAGCCAAACGTGTTTCTCCAATATTCGATCTTACGGAATAAACATAACCCCAGTCACAGATATTTAACGCACTCATTCGCACAGGGCACGTACAAAACCTTCAAACATACAGAAGCATATATATATATGCAAACATGCACGCATGTATGAACGGCAACGTGCACATATAAACAAATAAACAGATTTATTTATATGCATGTGAACATGCAAATACATGCACACATACAGACAGGTGTTTGTGCATGTACACCAGCATATGCAAGCATGCACACATGCATGCACATATACACGTGTATGAATATACATGGGCATATGTGTGTATAAGAGTGTGTGTGGGTGCGTGAGTGTGATCACACACGCACAAATATGCACAACAACGCACACATACGAATGCACACATAAACACACATATGAATATGATTGTACACCACAAACATATATATACATACACACATACACACACATATATATATACATACATACATACATACATACATAATAACATACATACATACATACATGCATACAAATCAAACGTTCACACATTCGTACAGAAATGTATAACCACATACAAGCAGACACAAACATAAACGCACATATGAATATATACATACATATATACATATATACATATATATATATATATTATATATATATATATATATATATATACATATTATATATCTATATATATATATATATATATATAGATATATATATATATATATATATATATATATATATATATATACATATAATATATATACATATATATTATATACACTATATATATATATATACATTATATATATATATATATATTATCATTATATATATAAATATATATATATAAATATATAATATTTATATATATATATTTCATATATTTATATATATATATTTCATATATTTATATATATATATATAAATATAGAATATATATATATATTATAAATAAATATATACATATATAAATAAATATATATATTATATATATATAATATATATATATATAGAGAGAGGAGAGAGAGAGAGAGAGAGATAGTTAGTTAGATAGATAGATAGACAGATAGATGCTCGCTCACACGCACAAATATGCATAACTATACACACACACGAATGCACACAAATATCTGTGATTACACACAAGCACAGACACACACAAATGTGCATACCACAAGCGTACACACGTATACCCACAAATACATGTGAATACACGTGAATACACACAAATACATGTGCATGCGCACAAAGAGACGTAAATACGGGAACCTACACGCATACAAACATACATCGACACACCGATTCACAGGTAAAAAAAAAAACAAACAAAAAAAACTCACGCATTCAAACACACAAACATGCAAACATAACAAGCAAATAAACGCACGCATGCGCACACGAAAATAAAAGCAAATACCCATACATGCATACGCGCATACACATTTGCAAGGTGAAATGAAAAAGGAATGTGAAAACAATAGAAGAAAGATAAAGAAAGAAAGAAAGGCAGAAAAAAAGAAGGAAAGGATAAAGAAAGAAAAAAATGGGGAGAGTAAAGAAAGATGTGAATGGCTTGCTGTTGAATGGTGTATAATGACCTTTGGTTGAATGGACAGTAGCTGGATGAGATAAAGGTTGGCTGGATAAATGACATTTTACACTTTGTTCATGAATTGTGTTATTTATATATTCTATTATCATTATCATTATTATCATTATTATTATTATTATTAATTATTATTATTATTGTTATTATTATTATCATCATCATCATCATCATCATTATTATAATTATTATTATTATTATGACCAATCAGAAGGGATGAACTAACTATTCTGGGGGGAATTATATATATTATTATTATTATTATTATTATTATTATTATTATTATTATGCCCAGTCAGAAGGGATGAAATATCTATTCTGATGGGAATTATTATTATTATTATTATTATTATTATTATTATTATTATTACTATTACTATTATATTATTATTATTATTATTATTATTATTATTATTATTATTATTATTATTATGTCCAGTCAGAAGGGATGAAATATCTATTCTGGGGGGAATTATTATTATTATTATTATTATTATTATTATTATTATTATATTATATTATTATTATTATTATTATTATTATTGTCCAGTCAGAAGGGATGAAACATCTATTCTGGTGGGACAAGAAAAAAAGTAAATAAGCGTCGTCGGACGAAATAATTGTTTCGTTTCACCGTTTCGTCACAATCACTACTATGGCGGCAAACAGCAAATACTGAACTGATCCGTTGTTTCGTAAATAAGTTGAGACGGTGATTGAGGTTTATGTAAATAGGGCGTGGTGGTGGTGGTGGGGGGGATAGAATAATTGTTTGAGCAAAGAGAGAGAGAGAGAAGTAGTAAGAAAGAAACAAAGAATGAATGAATGGAATAATCTCTGTTTGTTTTATCTGTTTCAGTCATCGAACTGCGGCCATACTGGGGCACTGAACTTTTGAGTTTTTGTCAAACGAATCAACTCCAGTGCTTATTTTTTTAAAGCTTGGTATGGGATCTCAAATGTCGTACCGCTAAGTTACTGGGAAGTGAACGGCTGTAAGGTAAGTAGCTTCCTTGCCAACCACATGGTTCCGGGTTCAGTCCCAATGCGTGGTACCATGGGCAAATGTCTTCTACTATAGCCTCGGGTCGACCAAAGCCTTCTGAGTGGATTTGGTAGACGGAAACTGAAAGAAACTCATCGTATATATATATATATATATATATATATACATACGTACATACATACATACATACGTACATACGTACATACGTACATACATACATACATACATACATACATATTTACGATAGGCTTCTTTCACTTTCCAGTGGCCCGAAGCTATGACAGAAAACACTTGCCCAAGGTGCCATGCAGTGGAACTGAAACCGGAACCATATAGTTAGGAGGCAAACGTCTTTAACATACTGCCACATGTGTGTACGCACACACACAAACATACACAAACGTATGACAGAGAGAGGGGAGGAAGAAATATAGAGAGGGAGAAGACAGTGTATAAAGAGAAAAATTAGAAGATAGAAAAATAAAAGAGAGAGAATGAGGAAATTCTGAAGAAAGAGAAAGAAAGATAATTGAGAAATAAAAATGAGTGAATAAAGGTGAGTAAATAGATTCATTGTAGGAGAGAGTAAGAGAGGGAAAGGGAGAGAGAGAGAGAGAGAGAGAGAGAGCGCAAGAAAGAAAGGGAAAGAGGTTGGGAGAGTAGAAAAGGAACACGAGAGAAGAAAAAAAATTAGGTTTGAAAGAGAAAGTGAAAGTAGAAGTGAAGGAAGGAAGAAAGGAAATGATGAAAATGACGTCTTCAAGAAGAAAACCGATTTAAAAAAGAAATGATTTAGAAAATGAAAGAAAGAGAGAAAAAGAGAGAGAAGTGGTAAATGATAAAAGGAAATCACTGACATTCAGATGAACTTCCTGTAAAATATTGATAACGAGCAAATCCTTAGATTTCATTGTGTTAAATAGAATTTGTCACTATTAACCTATGTAGTGACAGTTACGATTAGCCAACTGCATAGAGTAATAAGACAACCAAACACCTGGTCGTCAGTTCGCATCTTCTAACCGATGCTTTCGCTGTATAATTAAAGATGCTGGAGGTGAACGGGTCGAATCGTTTGCATGTAGGACAAAATGATAAGCGGTATTTCGTCCGTCTTTACGTTCTGAGTTCAAATCTCGCCGAGGTTGACGTTGCCATTCAACCTTTAAGAGTCGATAAAATAAGTACCAGCTATGTACTGGGTCTATGTAATCGACTAGCTTCCATCACCCCTGCAAAATTTCCAGCCTTGTGCCTATAGTAGAAAGAATTATTGAAGACGCTTAAAGCGGCGAGCTAGTCGAATCGTTACTGCATCGAGCAATATGCTTAACGGTATTTCTTCCGGCGAGCTGGCAGAAGCGTTAGCACCCTGGGCGAAATGCGTAGCTGTATTTCGTCTGCCGTTACGTTCTGAGTTAAAATCCGCCAAGGTCGACTTTGCCTTTCATCCTTTCGGGGTCGATAAATTAAGTACCAGTTACGCACTGGGGTCGATGTAATCGACTTAATCCGTTTGTCTGTCCTTGTTTGTCCTTGTTTGTCTCCTCTGTGTTTAGCCCCTTGTGGGTAATAAAGAAATAGGTATTTTTTCCGATGCACCTACCTTCTGAATTCAAATCACACTGAAGTCAATTTTGCCTTTCATCCTTCCGCATTGGTAAGATAGCGTACCAGCCAAGTACAGGGGTCAAGTAATCGACTTATTCACTGCCTCTCCTTATTTATTGCTGGCCTTGTGCCAAAACATGAAACCATTAAAGACGCTTGTCGATCGAATTCGTAGCTAGTTGTTATTTAATACTTAGTCAATACTTAGTTAAGCAAACGTGTTCTAGTCGAATCTACACGTAGCTTTTCAAAGGTGGCTTATCTCTGAAATGTAATTTCCTGCTCCTACGCGTATACACGAGGGGGTACCCAAAAGTTACACTGTTTATGTAACTATGTTTTATTAATTTGTTCTAGATATACTATATAAACAGGAAGTCTAATGGTGCCTCCCTGCAGAGCCATCTTAAGGGATGAGCATACAGGGCAGTAGCTGACGGAGGAGCACGGGTTTAGGGACCCAATTCTGATCTATATATGCAGTGGTCCGGTGCACTGTTTGTCCCAGGGGGTCCTATAACGCTGTTTAGACAGTTATGAATTCCTAGCTACCTCACGAAAATTGAATGGGCGTATTGGGTAATATGGTCCTACATACACAATGTGGGGAAAAAAAGCGGGATGGTTACAGCTAGAAAGACCAATGAAACACAGTGTTGGAACGAATATGTTCAAGGTAGTAAAAAAAAATGTCAAATTTCGAGACACTGTCAGTAACTTCGGAGCTAAGTTGGTTACATCGACCCCAGTGCTCAACTGGTACCTATTTTATCGACCCCGAAAGGATGAAAGGCAAAGTTCATTCGATCGATAGAACTGCGACGTTCCATAACCTATTGAGTCACAGAGGCAGGGCTGTCTTAACAGAGGCGGTGGAATTTGAACCCAGAACATGAATTCGGACGAAGTGCGGCTAGGCATTTTGCCCGGCGTTCTAACGATTCTGCCAGTGCGCTTTTGTTAAGAAAGCCCTGCCTCTGTGACCCAATAGGTTATGGAACGTTGCAATTCTATCGATCGAATAAACAAAGTTGTTAAAGACACTGTAAGTATGGGTCTGGGGGGTTGGGATTTATGGAAACCGTATCCTAAAGGTGGAGGGCGCAGCTTTTATGTAATAACATGTCGTAACTCGTATTTTACTCACTGGAGCTCAAATAACCCCTAATAGGCATTAAAGTAATTAGATAAGTGCTTGTAAGACTGTACGGGATACACCAGATACATAGATACGTGTATAACATTAGATACTATTTAATGATTGATTTCTGTCATTATCGATCTCGAAGGAAGACAATCGACAAAGTCAATCGGGCATAAAGGAAAGTAACCAATATATATCAGAATACATCGACTTTTTCCCATCCCACATCCATTTAAATAGTGCACGCACGCACGCGCACCCCCCCCCCACACACTCTCTCTCTCACACACACCCACTCACACACCCACGCACACACACACACACACACACTCACACACATTGTTTCTCTCTCTCTCACACACAAACACTCACATCACTCACACACACTCACACACATACACACTGTCTCTCTCTTTCTCGCACACACACTCGCACACACACACACACACACAACACACACACACACTCTCTCTCTCTCTCTGTCACACACACACACTGTCTCCCTCTCTCATACACACACACTCACACACATACACAAACTTATACAGGCAATATCTTTCCTTTTTGTTCCTTTTTTACCTGTAGTCATTGAACTGTGGTCATGCTGGGGTGCCGCCTTCAAGAGTTTATTTGAACAAATCAATGCCAGGACATTTTTATTAAAGCCAGGTACTCATTCTATCGATTTCTCCCGCCAAACTGCTTAAATACGGGTGGGTAAGCGAATCAACAAAATTCATCAAGAGTGGTAGGGTATAAACACAAGAACACACACACACATGCACACATTCGCACCAAACTGGAAATCGATATGTACTCACACGTAACGGCGGCGAGCCGGCAGAATCGTTACCGCGTCGAGCAAAAAGCTTTGTGGTATTTCGTCTGCCGCTACGTTCTGAGTTCAAATTCCGCCGAGGTCAACTTTGCCTTTCATCCTTTCGGGGGTAGATTAAATAAGTACCAGTTACGCACTGGGGTCGACATAATCGCGTTAATCCGTTTGTCTGTCCTTGTTTGTCCCCACTGTGTGTAGCCCCTTGTGGACAGTAAAGAAATAGGTATTTCGTCCGATTTCATGTTCTAGGTTAGAATTAAACCGCGATCGACTTTGCCTTTCATCCTTACGGGATCGATAAAATAGGTACCAGTTGAGCACTGGGGTCGACTTAATCAACTTAGCTCCGAAATTACTGACGCTGTCCCAAAATTTGAAATTTTTTTACTGGCTTTCAACTTAGTCGTTCCAACACGGTCTTACATTGGTCTTTCTAGCTGTGACCACTCACTGTGAAGGGTAGGAGAGTCCAGTTTGCTGGACATTGTTGTAGAGCTGAAAAAGAAGTAATTTCTACTCTTCTCCTCTGGAAGCCATCTACTCGCAATACCAGAGGGCGCACACTCTCCTACCCTGATGTAATCTCGAGGGATACAGGCATCCAGCAACAGGACCTCCGTAATGCCATGATGGACCGTGAAGTCTGGCGTAGCATGGTAAATTCCATTGTCTCGACCTAGGTCGAACAATGATGATGATGATGATGTGTATTTAGGACCATATCATCCAATACGCTCATTCAATCCTTTTATAGGGTGTTGAACGACCACATAAAGGTACCGTTGTTTGCTTGTGGAAATTATTATTAAGGTATGTGTTACTTAGATGATTTTATCGTTGTTTATCCCGAAATGAGCCTTGATCTAACGAACCTTTTATCGAAGGCATCCTAGCTGTGATTGTCTTTTTTTCTCAGCACTGTGCCCTCACGATCATTTTATTCAATGCGTCCTTTCTCTTAAGACAACTATAGATTGTATTTTGATGGAGGTAATGCCTACTAGTATCGAGTGTTTACCATGACTAGAGATGCCAAACTTGTTTGGCGTTGCAGGTCGGATTAGAACATTAACTAGAACTCGTGGGTCAGGTAGGGATAATTAATCCTAACTCTCTATTCATTATATAGTTGCAAATAACTTGTCCAACGAAAAGTGATTAATTTTATTCAGTAAAATATAGGAGGGTCAGTTAGTTATGATTTTATTTAACATATTTCTCTCTCAGATTCACACACATATCGCAGAGGGCCTTCAAGTTTTCAAAGTTCTGTATATGACTTCAGAAGGTTGGGCCTCCAACCAGACGTTTCGTGACACTCTTAAAGCCAGGAACTTTTCAGCACTCCCCCGTAAGGTTCTATGTGTATTCTACCAAATCCCTTCATTCCTCTAAAACATTATTTGCTTACAACATAGAATAAAGATAAGAGCTAGGAAACCCCAAAGTAATTCTTGTCACTCCCCAAAGACCTTAAAAACTACATTTCGTCACATACTTATATGTCGAGTCGCAAATAACTTGTCCAACGAAAAGGGATTAATTTTATTCAGTAAAGTTCTTAGCGGATAAGTCTCTAGCACAGTTAATTCGCAGGTGTAACAATCCTCCATCACGCCTATCACTAATACACGCGTAAAATGTGTAAAGGCCACATAATCTTATTAATCGTTGAGTAAATATTAAATATTAAATCTAGTACTCATGTAAGAAGTCACATCACACTGTCAAGTAGAGGTAAGATTTCGACAAGAAGCTTGTAAACGGGGCATCGCCGGCGGTTGCTGGTGCACCGGCGGCATGTTACGAAACCCGTTCGGTGGAATGTGAGCCACCGGAGCGGGAGGGGGTGGGAGAAGAAGAAGGCCCCTCCCAGAGGAAATGTTGAAGAACATGTGATCTTCTATCTCAGGGGAGGGGCTATAGAGAATTATATAGAAAGTTCCTTTGATAGTCGGGACCTGATAGACTCGACTTGTATTCCAGAGTGGCCTCCGCAGATGGCTGCTCGGGTACTGGAAGAAAGGAACCTCTATCACATAATGGACCCCTTCTCAAAGGAAGAGTACAGATCTTGTGTAAAGGCCTCCAACTTGCGGCTGCTGGAATGCCTGCAGGAGGCAAGAAAGTTTATTAAAGACTCATTTATGTAATTATTTTTAATTGTAATGGATTTTTTAGTCCATAAAGTGTTATAAAATTGTGAGAGGGTTAATCCTTCATTCAGTATTTTTAAAAAAGAACAATGTTTTAGAGAAGCAAAAGTCGGCGGGCGTTTTTCGTCTTCTCCCATCCTTATCATCCTTGTATCATTATCATCCACCTCATTAAAGTCCGTGTCCTGCCTGCAAGGTACCTTACTCTATGTACTACCTTAATGGCAAATTTGATAAAATAAAGAAGCTTGTTGACTCAGTTTCTGTACTTTTTTGTTTAAAACCATATCACGCAAGTTATATTGTCAAAAGCGTTGGTAAAATAATACAGGTCAGAACTTCGTATACGAACTCCCATTAAGTTATTTAATGTTTTATGCTTCACTAGCAGTATCGCCCGGCGTTGCTCGGGTTTGTAAGGGAAATAACTATATAAGCATTTTTAGAGAGTTACTTCCCTTATAGATGCCAATTCGGGCTTTCTTAGCCATTTCTGTTTTGATGTCACGACGTTGACTTCTTTACACTCCCTTCCCCACAGCTTCACGAGGGAGGGAAGAAGGGGGAAAAGCAACACAGATGCAGCTGTGAGCGTGGACGCCAACTCCGCCGCCATCGACACGAAAAATTATGCATTAAAATGGAATAAAAAATGATGTTAAATTATTTTTAAAATCGTAGACTCATCGTAGACGTGGGCTAATACCCAGACGGGCTCGATATGAATCACGACTATAAGATACCCGAATTTGGTTAAACTGCACCGCAAAATGTGGGAGTAGTTAGGAATCTAAATCGAAGGGGACAGACACTCACACAACTACAGTTTTATATATGTAGATATAAAATAACGATTGATATTTTCTTTGCAGCCTCTTTGCTGTTATTCCATGGCGAAATACGTGACACAAAAATGCGCACGATCGCACAGAACCTACAGGGGTGGCAGACGTTGTAAAGTAGAGAATGACTTTGAGTGGAATATGTTTATGATGATTTCGGGAACGTCTGCATAAAACTCTTATTCTCCACTTCAAACAAAATGAGCAAAATTTTCCGTGTTCGGTTTTTTTTTTCTTTCATGTGTTAATAAAACGAATAATTTCAAAGATTTATTGCTTCTTCTTTCTTTTCACGTCCTTTCTTTCTTTCTTTCTCTGTCTGTCTGTCACACACACACACACACACACACACACACACACACACACACACACACACACACACACACACACACACACACACACACTCAAACACACACACATGTATGTATATATTACTATTCATATATATATACATATTCACGCATATGCATAAGATATATATATATATATATATATATATATATATATATATATATATATATATATATATTGGAAGGTTTGGAGATGAGATGTACAGGTATTATATATTGGAAGAAATGAGGTAAAAAGAAGATCGGATGGTTTATATTTACAGATATTTATTTATATATTACATTTTTTACATATATATCATATCATTTAGATCATTAGCGCTTTCTCCCATTCTAGTGGGGTTTTCAAATTTAAAAACCCCACTAGAATGGGAGAAAGCGCTAATGATCTAAATGATATGATATATATGTAAAAATGTAATATATAAATAAATATCTGTAAATATAAACCATCCGATCTTCTTTTTACCTCATTTCTTCCAATATATATATATATATATATATATATATATATTATGCATATGCGTGAATATATATATATATATACAGAGAGAGAGAGAGAGAGTAACAGACAGACAGAGACAGAGACGTACACACACACACGAGCATACACATACACACGCGCACACACCATATTTATATACGTCTGCAGGCTGGATATATATTCCCATATATTCGCATTCCCATTTTGTTTTTACGGACATTGAAAATATGGACTGACGGAAGAAAGACGCATTTTAAAAAATAGTGTTAGTTATCAATTACGGATATATATGTATATATAGATATATATATATATATATCTATATATATTATGATATATTATTATTAATATAGGAAATCTATATTAGAAATTCTTCAGAAAGATATATACATGTTTAAAATATTGTTGATTAAAGATATAAATATTATGAATATATGTAAAAATGTATAAGTATAAATATATAATGTATATGATAGTTTAAAGATTTGAATTAAGTTTTTTAAGAAGATCGTTTCACAGAAGTGCTATCCTGTAATGGAATCCTATATTAATAAGCATTTATAGACAATTCTTCTGCTCTTCATATATATATATATATATATATATATATATATATATATATATATATATATATTTCTCTCCTTGTTTCTCTCCTTGTTTTTTCTGTGTATCTTTCTGTAGAAGAGCGTAGGCTCGAAACGTGAAAGACTTTTTCTATTCCTGAGCGTTATACTAATACATCTGTTTGTTTTGTACACCACCTATCTTCGTCTTTTGTTTTTTTTCGTAAACTTTCCCTATATATATATATATATATATATATAATTAATCAATATAGGGTGGCAAAAAAATTTTGTAGAATTCTTTTGCCACCAGCGGCCTAGTGGGAAAAAATTAAATAGTCATATACCATTTTAAGTTCAACATCACAATCAAGGAACGGCCATAATAGGCCATTCACCCACTAGAAATAACAGCCAAAAGCTTTAACCGCAAAATAACATCAATTCCGTAAACCAGGAGAAAATTTAAAAAACATTACCCTGTAATTACAGGGTAAATGTTTTTTAAATTTTCCCTGTAATTACAGGGTAAATGTTTTTTAAATTTTCTCCTGGTTTACGGAATTGATGTTATTTTGTGCGGTTAAAGCTTTTGGCTGTTATTTCTAGTGGGTGAATGGCCTATTATGGCCGTTCCTTGATTGTGATAATATATATTATATATAATATATATATATATATATATATATATATATATATATATATATATATATATATATATATATATATATATATACACAGTAATGCATGTTGATGTATAAATTACCTACCTTGCACAAAGATCAAAACACACACGAATCCGAAAACTGTTAGAAGCTTCATTTTACCACTTGTTTTTGGTCTCGATTGGTAAGAAAATACACAGAAGGCTTTATAATAACTTGGCCTGTCACCTTATGTGAAATATAGGATTTCTGCAATGAAACAAGCACATACACAAATAAAATGATAGGATTACATTTGAATAAATAAATAAATTAATAAAAGACAAACAAATAAATATGATCATATGATAAGAAAGGAATCGTACTCTTATTAAAATTTATGTACAAACTGACAATGGCGGCAACTATATAAGGTTTCAGCCTCACATACAGTCTATGCATAAATACATTCTAAATATGAAAATATAGATTTTAGTAGAAAACCTCCAGGTACAGAGATAGACACGGAAAGAGACAGATACAGAGGAGAGAGAGAGAGAGAGAGAGAGAGAGAGAGAGGAGAGATAGACAGAGGAGAGATAGACAGAGGAGAGATAGACGGAGGAGAGAGAGACAGAGGGGAGAGAGATACAGAGGAGATAGACATAGGAGAGAGAGAGAGGAGAGATAGACAGAGGAGAGAGACATAGAGACAGAGGGGAGAGAAAGACAGAGGAGAGAGACATAGGAGAGAGAGACAGAGGAGAGACAGAGAGAGAGCCAGAGGATAGAGAGAAAGAGAGAGAGTGTGTGTGTGGAGAGAGAGGGAAAGAGAGAAAGCGAGTGGGATGGATAAATATATAAACGGATAGCTATATATATAGTGTGTATGGAAGAGAGAGAGAGAGAGAGACGCAGAGAGAAGGAGAAAGAAAGAGAAAAAGAGAGAGAGGAGGGAGAGAAAGAGAGGGGGAGAAAGAGAGGGGAGAAAGAGAGAGAGAGAAAGCGAGAGAGAGTATGTGTTTAACAACAGGTGCATTGCGATTTTGATTGTTAGTTTAAATATTCACCAAATTATATTTATAAACTGAATCAACAATTGTCTCGACTTCATTGTAGTTTGATGGATATAGTTGTCTCACCTCATGAACCGTACTTTACACATAAAAATTGTATTTAATTTTGAAAGTGAACTGGATTTCTTTGACTAACAAGCTTATTTGTTATGCTGCGCTGAGAAAATATTCAAAGAATTGACTTGCTTCTCTGGCTTGTCTGAAATGAAGAGAAACCCAGAGAAGTTTGCAATTCTTAAATTTTGGTTGGTCAAATGTGACTCTCAGAGTATCGGCAGAGGGAAATCTTTTACTTCTTTCAGTCATTAGACTGCAGCCATGCTGGGGCACCGCCTTGAAGGATTTTTAGTCGAATGTATCAACCCCCACCAGCACTTATTTTTATTTTCAAAGCCTGGTACTTATTCTATCGGTCTCTATGGCCGAACCGCTAGGTTACGGGGACGTAAATGCACCAACATCGGTTGTCAAGCGGTAGTGGTGGAGGCACAAACACAGACACAAAGACACACACACACACAACACACACACACACACACACGCACACACGCGCGCGCACACAGACATATATATATACGATGGGCTTCTTTCAGTTTTCAAATCCATTCACAAGGGTTTGGTCGGCCAGGGGCTATAGTAGGAGACACTTGCCCAAAGTGCCACGCAGTGGGACTGAACTCCGAACCATTTGTTTGGGAAGCAAGCTTCTTACCACACACCTACACTTATCGCCTTTCAGTAAATAAACATCGCAGTTAATGGCGTATTTACTATATTTGACTGAGTCCAATACAGATAAATAAATCATTCTTTTTACTATAGGCAGGCACAACGCCTGAAATTTTGAGGAAGGGAGATAATAGATTACAGTGCCCATAGTTCTCCACTAGTACTTATTTTATCGACCCCGATTTGCTCAAAAGGCAAAGTCGACCTCGGCAGCATTTAAACTCGGAACATAAAGAGCCTGACGAAATGCTGCTAAGGTTTTTGTCCAGCACAGTAACGATTTGGCCAGCTTGCCGCTTTAATAAGTAAATAAATAATCGTTTCCACTGTAAGCAAAAGACCTGAAATTTTAAAGGAGGAGTCTAGTCGATTATATCGCACATAGTTCACAGCTCGTACTTATTTTATTTACGCCCGGAATAATAAAAGGCAGAGTTGATGTCGACGGCATGTGAGCTCAGAGCGTAGAGAGCTGAGCGAAATACCACGAAGTATTTTATCTGGTACAATAACGATGCCGCCAGCTTGCCGTCTCAGCAAGTAAATAAATAAATAAGTATATAACATAGGAGTGGCTATATAACGCAGGAGTGGCTGTGTGGTAAGTAGCTTGCTTACCAACTGCATGGTCCGGGTTCAGTTCTACTGCGTGGCACCTTGCGCAAGTGTCTTCTACTATAGCATAGCCTCGGGCCGACCAAAGCCTTGTGAGTGGATTTGGTAGACGGAAACTGAAAGAAGCCTATCGTATATATATATATATATATATTATATATATATATATATATATATATATATATATATATATATATATACATATATATATATATATATATATATCTATATATATATATATATATGTATGCTTGACAACCGATGCTGGTGTGTTTACGTCCCCGTATTTACTTAGCGGTTCGGCAAAAAAGACCGATAGAATAAGTACTAGGCTTCCAAAAGAATAAGTCCTGGGGTCGATTTGCTCGACTAAAGGCGGTGCTTCATAATGGCTGCAGTCAAATGACTGAAACAAGTAAAAGAGAAAAGAGAGATGCGAAGAGGGTTATAATAGAAAATAATACATTATTTACTCGTTGATCAGAATGGCACAGTGAAAGTGTACGGGGCCTATAACCAAGATGTCTATAGATCGAAGCTATTCTTTGTAAAGAAATGGATATAATTGTTGATATGTTTACGTTGAGTTGTCTACAAATATATACCAACAATATACATGTATATGTACGTACAAGGATTGCTATAAAATATATTATGCAACAGAAATATAAATGGTGTCAGTGGGTCAACAACTGACCAGGGTACACGAAAACCCAAGTAACATGATGGGTAAAAACAATAACTACAAAAGGATCTTTCGTTTAGGGTTTAGGATTTTCGTCGGACTTACATTTCTATCAGGATATTAGTAGAATGTCATAAGTTATTTCATAATCTCTAAATCTCTCCAAAGGAGAGATACAGTAGCAGTACTGAGTGCTAATATTTATTGCCAAACTAACGTGGCAGTCCGTAGAAATAGGACGAATGCTGCCGTTGATTAGCTCCGAGAGGCGAACGCCTCTAGTTAGCTATATGACGCACGAACCTGCGTCCAGGTTCGAAGGTTTATGGACGCAGGTTCGTGCATCGTATAGCTACCTAGAGGCGATCGCCTCTCGGAGCTAATCAATGGTTGTATTCGCCCTTTTCTATGGACTGCTACGTTAGTTTGGATATAAATAATCATTAGTTATTGTTATTGATGTTGTTAAGTTCCACATCAGAGTTATGGTCATAGCCATTCTAACCATGACCATCTGGTCTTTCCTTTAGACATTGTTGTCTCGTAGTGTATTGTCTTTTAATTTTTTAGAATAGTGAGATGTGATCGGAGGGAGATTTAAGTGCTATCTCAAGCAGGAGGTCGAGCCGAGTGATTGTGTAGATGTTCTCTCGCTGGATTTCAAAATGCTATAAGTTGTTCACAAGTGTATGAGATATTACATGAGGATAAGCATTTGGAGCTGATAAAGATTCGTACCACAATCGGAATCCTGGTCATCCATTTGGTGGTCACGTGCTTTCATTTGGTGGTCACGTGCTTACAAATAAACTATGTGTTCTTACACAAGTAGTGACTAGACTCAGTTTAAGCATTAACTCTAAGACTAATGTTTGTGATAAAGTTATCCTTGATAACACGTTCTCATCAGACTTTCACTAACATTTAGGAAAGATTATATTCGTATATGAAGCTGTAAATCATTATCTTTTACTTGTTTCAGTCGTTAAACTGAGGCCATGCTGTAGCATCGCCTTCGAGGGTTTAGCCGTGCAAATCGATCCCGAGTACCCTTGTTTTGTTTTAAGAGTCTGATACTTATTCTATCGATTTCTTTTGCCGGACCGGTTGTCAAGCATGGTGGGTGACAGACACAAACACAAGCACACACACACACACACACACACCACACACACACACGACGGGCTTTCACATAGTTTCCTACTACCAAATTCACTCACAAGGCATTGGTCGGCCCGGCCCAGGGTTGTAATAGAAGACATTTGCCTAAGAAGCCGCGTAATGGGATTGAAACCAAAACCACGCGGTTTCAAATGGAACTTCTTCACCACATAGTCATTCGTACGCCTACATTATTAAAAAAAAAACATGTCTATTTAATTGTAATAATTATTTCTCTTAACTGGCTCAGAAATTAATTTTTGCAGAGGACAACTTTGCTGCTCATCTTTATGGGGTCGATAAAATAAAGTACCAGTTAATGGTGGTTGTTCGAAAAACTTGTCAGTGTTGGGCGTGACACCTCATGGTATTTCTTCTGATACTTTGCGTTTTGAATTCTTGGGTAGTAAGATGTTATTCCTCGCTTAGTATAACCCCAAAACCTGGTCTTTGGATGCCCTTGGAAGAGCCCACCCTGTTGCTAGCATTTAAGATAGGTCTTTGATCTGAGCATATATTCCTCTATTCATTCCCCAACGCCAGTCTCAGAGTCTGTGGCACCAACCTTCTCTCCCTAAATAAACAGTAAAGAAAGAGAGAGAAAGAGAGAGAGTGTGTGTGTGAAAGAGAAAGAGAGAGAAAGAGAGAGAAAGGGGCAGAACGACAGAGAAAAGAGAGAGAGGGAAAGAGGGAGAAAGTGTATTAGAGTTCTTTACAGATTAATTTTTACTTTTGGACTCCATAGTAACAATTCTGACAGGATTCGAACTCAAAACGTAAAAGGATGAGATTGAATACTAAAAGGTATTTAGTTCGGAATTTCATTGTTTTTGCCAAGATTTACACAATTTTACTGCTTTTGTTGTTAATGCAGCAGACCCATAGTCAAAGATATTCAAAACTTGCCCATTTGTCTTTTATTTATTCTGGCAAAATTTTTTGCACAAACCCAGCAACTATGAGGGGGGAGGGAAATCGATTATATCGATCTCAGAGTTCAACCGGTACTAATTTTATCGACACCGAAAAGATGACAGGCAAAGTCAACCTCAGCAGAGTGGAGGCGCAATGGCCCAGTGGTTAGGGCAGCGGACTCGCGGTCGTAAGAACGTGGTTTCGATTCCCAGACCGGGAATTGTGGGTGTTTATTGAGCAAAAACACACAAGCTCCACGATGCTCCGGCGTAGAGAGTGGGTGAAACCTTTTGTACTCTTTCACTACAACTTTCTCTCACTCTTTCTTTCTACTTCTGCCATAAAGCAGAGGAAGCATAGTGTAACCCACTATGGTGTGGTAAACTTTCAGATCCTAGTCTAGATTGCGAATCCTCTGTACCCCAGGATGGTTCAGCTCTCCACCCGTTAAAAGCTACCGTTTACGGAATGAGGATAACAACGTAGCTTTCGTGCCTGTGCAACCGCCAGTCTATTGCGTGTGGTGAGTGGATCTTCAAGTTGCCGCACGCATTCTTAGTAGCTTAGAGTAGGCTCGAATTAGAGATTATTCTCTGTGCCTAATGGCGCGAGTCCTGATTGGAAGAAGAAGACCTCAGCAGAAACTGAACTCAAAACGTTAAGCCAGAAGATATACTGCTAAGCATTTTGTCCAGCTTGCTAACGATTCTGCCAGTTCACAAATCGCTGTTTTATTCCGACATATTCTCTAGATTATTGAAGGCTACGTAATCTAATGACTCTTTCATTTAAAGAGAAGGCAGGGTGTTATTTGAGTGAAATTTGGTTGCTAATGTTGTAAGGTCGTTTAATCCTGTAGAAAATTTCTTTTGGAGTTGTCTAAATGCTTTTCGATCAGTTTGTTACAAATATATTCCGTTGTAGCCTTTAGAAATTTTCAGATTTAGATGAGTATAGCCAGATTAAGAACAAAATGCAGAACTGCTAAAAGTAGCTGAAGCCACAATCCCGTATATTAAACAAAAGGTCTTGTTGCTGTTGGCGTCGTCTTTGCACAATACGTGAGATTCCCATTTGACAACAACATATAAAGACTCACAAAATGCTGAGCAGCATTTTACGTTCTGATTTCAGAGTTCAGAGTCTGCCAAAGTTGACTTGGCCTTTCATCCTTCGGAGTGTGGTGGGAGCGATAAAATAAGTACCAGTTAAACACTGGGATCGATGAAACCGACTATCACCCCTACCCAGAAGTTACTGACTTTGAGTCAAAATCTGAAATCATTACTTCTTAATAGTTAAGGCGACGAAAGCGGCGAGCTGGCAGAATGGTTAGCACGCCAGGAAAGATGCTTAGCAGAATTTCGTCCGTCTTTATTTTCTGAGTTCAAATTCTGCCGAGGTCGACTTTGCCTTTCATCCTTTCGAAGTCGATAAAATGAGTACCAGTCGAGCACTTGAGTACTTGAGTACCAGTCGAGCACTGGGTAGTCGAGCACTTGACTAACCCCTTCCCACAAAACTTCAGGCCTTGTGCCTATGGCAGAAACGAATATTTGGTCGAATGGTCAGCACACCTGACAAAATGCTTAGTGATATTTCGTCGGTCTTTACCTTCTAAGTTCAAATTCCGCAGTCAAATGACTGAAACAAGTAAAAGAGAAAAGAGAGAGAGAACAAAAAAAGAGAAAGAAAGAGATATATCCAAAAATGATTTCAAAGAGATATGTAACACTGGCGGTTTCCGTGTTTTCTCTTCAATCGGTTTTGCATGCTGGCTAACAACAGCGTATCTTGGTGATACCCGAGTTACTCAGTTAGCAAAAAGCTGTTGAACTCCCGTAATTTTTCTCACTTGGTAAATCCGAGTGTCCTATTCAGGACTGCATAGTTTCCGTAGAATGAATAATAATATTAATAATAATCTGGCGAACGGAGATTTTCCACATCTATAATTTTAGTAAACAATTATTTACAGCATTCTTGTGTAGAACTACGTGCGTTTCAACTGCATCGACTGCATACTGTTAGATGTTCATCCTGGTGTTATTGTCGGTACAGTATCATCAGGGTCCATTGTTTACTGCCATTCGAAGTTAAGCTGACGAAATCAGGAAGTTGAATGAATAAATTAATTTTAGAAAGTGTCGGTGTTACAATAAATAGTTGTACTTTCAATGACCCATCGTTCACCTGATGATACTGTACTGATAATAACACCAGGATATACACTTAACAGTGTGCAGTTGATGCATTTGAAACGCGCGTAGATCCACAAAAAGAATGTTGTAAATAACTGTTTAATAAAATTATAGACGTGGAAAATCTCCGTTCTCCTGATTATTATTAAAACTATATTGATCTCTCACTACGACATTAAGACACATACAGACCACCCACACAAAAAACACCTGTAAGCAGTTAATACCACACACACACTCAGATACTTCCACACACACACACGCTCTCACACGCACACATGCTACCACCACCACATGCACACATGCCACCACGACACACACACACTCAGTTAATGCCACACACACACATAAACACATGCCACTACTCACACACGCGTACATACACACATATACCACCTATTCTTCACACTCTCCTGTCCCAGAAAGCATTTTCTCTTTGTCCACCAACTTCCGGTCATTTCAAAAATGTAACTACATGTTGACTGTTGGCGATTTTTTTCTCCTTCCTTTTCTTTCAAACTTTCCTATGTCTCTTGCTTCCGAAGAAGTGCTATGCTCGAAACGTAAAACAGCCACTCTTTCTTTCCTTCTCTGAGCGTCTCATTAATACTTTGTACGTACAACATCCTCACGTTGTTGTTTTTCTTGTCTTTTTTCTCCGTGTTTTAAAATATATATATATATATATATATATATATACAAGAATACAAAATGGCAGATCACTATTAAGGATTGACACACAAAAAAGAAAGAAGAAAGCAAAGAACTACTGATGAGGTCACAGAAGTGTGACGAAAGAACTCTAGCCGAAATACAACATGGATTACGGTAACAATAGCGTCAACCACATTATCATAAACTCGACAGAAAAAGAAGCGAGAAAAAAGAAGACAGAAGAGTTGGGGAGGAGGAAGAAGAAGGAGAGGAGGAGGAGGAGGAACGAATACCACTACTACTACTTTAGTCAGGTATGTAAATTAATGAAAGAAATGGAAGATAAAATATACGAGATTCTTTATTGATCACTACAATTTTTTCCACCCATCTAGCATCTTTTTTTTGCCGATGACACTCTCCGGACCTTAAGTAAGGCATGTCTAAAATTTGAATGAAATTGGTTGTGTAGTTCTCAAGTTTTAGGGAAACTCACAGACAGACCGACAGACAGACACACATTCTCAGTTTTATATATATAGAAATAACATTTCTCTTCACGATAAAAGCTCTCTGCGGGCGACATGACAAATAGACTCCACAACTATACACGGTCATTTCAGCCATGTTGGGGATATTGGTGATGCATTTCTTTCTTTCTTTAAACCTTTCCGTTTTCCTGTCCGACGAAGAGTTATACTCGAAACGTCAAAAACTCTCTCTTCTTACCGAGCATCGAACTAATATATTCCATGTGCACGTGCTCCTGTTGTTTTGTTATTGTTACTTTTAATTTTCGATAAAGGCGGCGAGCTGGCAGAAACGTTAGCACGTCGGACGAAATGCTCTTTGCGGTATTTCCTCTGTCTTTACGTTCTGAGTTCAAATTCCGCTGAGGTCGACTTTGCCTTTTATCCTTTCGGGGTCGATTAAATAAGTAACAGTTACGCACTGGGGTCGATATAATCGACTTAATCCGTGTGTCTGTCCTTGTTTGTCCCCTCTGTGTTTAACCCCTTGTGGGTAGTAAAGAAATAGGTATTTCGTCTGTCTTTACGTTCTGAGTTCAAATTCCGCCAAGGTCGACTTTACCTTTCATCCTTTCGGGGTCGATTAAATAAGTAACAGTTACGCACTGGGGTCGATATAATCGACTTAATCCTCTTGTCTGTCCTTGTTTGTCCCCTCTGTGTGTGACCCATTGTGGGCAGTAACGAAATAAGAATCTTTAGCGGCATTCGATCCACCCTCCCCCTACAGGCACCAAACCTGCCCATCCCCCTCTGACACAGAAAAATGTACAAGCAGACAAGAACTCCCAAACTCCCTCCTCCCAAACTAAAAAAAAAAAGGAAGAAAAAATGCCACGCAGTAATGTATGATGGCTCAAATGAAAAACTGTCGACCTCGGCGGAATTTCGCCCGGCGTGCTAACGTTTCTGCCAGATCGCCGGCTTCACGAGGCAAGCCTTCTCTCAGTTTTCCACAGTCATCTTTAAAGTGGTAAACCTGTTCTCCAGAGATGTAGAAAACGTTTAGGTGCCAGGAAGACGTCAGTTATAAACTAGTTCATTTCCAAATCTGAAGTCATTTTGCTTTAAGTTAATACCCTGCTTTCTTTGTATGGTCCTAGCCTGAAAGTTCTGTAGTATGAATGATCATGGCCTAGAACAAGAGAAGCTCAGTGAATGATATAAAACTTCTTGATTCGTATATAATAGCCACAAGGAAAACTAACTTTTCTCAATAACTGAAAACTTCATCTTGTTTAGTACGGTTCGAGATTATAGGAGCGCTGGTTCAAAGACGAAAGCTGTTTGCAGCTGTTGAGAATCCCATTAGCCTTAACTATATATAAAAAAAAGTGTCTTTTGAGGTGTAATGCTGGGACAGATTTCAATGGTGTCAAGGTGTTTTTGAAGGTTTTCCGTCACCGACCCAAGTACTCCAATCACAACTGGTATCACTCTTGCTTTTATATTCCACATTTTCGACATCTATTCTCAAGTCTCCATATTTGAACGAGAAAATTATCATTATTATTATTATTGAGTGAGAGAGCAGTGCATGCCATCAAAGTGACACTGAGGTAAAATATACGAAGCCCAGTATACACACCATGACTACCTGTCTGATAAGGGTACTCTAGGCACATGCATCACAACCATATGTGCGCGACATGGTGATCTCATATCAAGATAAACAGCGCATGATCTTGCAGGTGGGGGTGCAGTTAGAATTTTATTTTGCTCGAGTAGCCCATCCCGTTCTAAAGGTCCCTGAATAAGGTTTGTTTAAGGATGTTGAACGAAACACCCATGTTTCCAGAGGTGAATTATTCAAACCTCAAAGAATCCCTCTCAACACATGGCTATGATGCCCCCCCCCACTTCTGCTTGTGATTAGTGATGCACATATTGTCAGCCACTAAGAGACATGCTCAATTGGTTATGGTCAAACAACTGACAAGCAAATCTCTGGTATTGAGCAGAATATTTGCTGTAGCCTATCTTTTATACCAAGACAAAACAATGTACATGGTAACACTTGCAATCAGTTAAGATCAGAAGCCACGAGAGCCACTGCCTGGTACTGCATCAGGGCATCTATTATTATTATGATTATTATTATTATTATTATTATTATTATCATCATTATTATTATTATTATTATTATTATTCCGCCGAGGTTGACTTTGCCATTCGTCCTTCCGGGAGTCGATAAAATTAGTAGCAGTTGATCACTGGGGTCGATGTAATTGACTTCCTTCCCGCCCCCGAAACTCCCGTGCCAAAATTTGAGACCATCATTATTATTATTACCGTTATCATTACTTTTCAATTTTACACCGAGGCGGTACCACAACCAACGAGAGTTATCTAAGGCGTGGTTATTGTGCGTTTGTCATTGCGAAGTGAAACTATCAGTATGAATTCTCAGAAGTAATATGCAGTCGACGTTAACTTGTTTGTTCAATTACTTTATTTTGATAGTTTTTTTAATGGCTGTACGTATATCGACCACGTTCAGCTTAAATAAAATATGTTTCTATTTTTAGTTCAATATATTGATTTACATGTTTTCACATTTCCTCAAAATCCAGCTTTATAGTATAAATACCACAAAGAGGTTTTCTGCCATTTTGTTTCAGGAATTATAATGCCCACTTTCTTTTCATAATCCTTTTCCCTCAGAGTATTCTAGCTTCAAGATTGTACTTCGTTTTTTTTTCCTCATATACAGAGAACAAAATATGTATATCAGAATGGATTTACAAGTTCTAATAACCTCACAAGGCCACAAGACTATACTTGAACTGTATGCAATGAGACAAAGGGCATGAGACAGATGGTGCAGGATCCAATGCCTAGTTGCTGTACATTTCGTAGTAAGAATCACTTAAGAGTCTTTTGCCCTGAAGAACTGAAAAGACTATAAAAGAAAACGAGGAAGAAAAGCAGCGAAGACCAGTCGAGCAAAAAGAACTGCGGGCGTTAGTTCCAGAACACCGTCTGTCACAGGAAATGGTGGAGAAAGTCAAGTTTCATTCAGTTCTTGATACAAGCGAACAATCACCCTGTCCCTCAATGGAAGTAATCAGTAATACCATTCAATCTATGTCGAGGGAGAAATAATGATATTGGCAGCAGAGAAAGTATCCAAACTACTTGAAGAAATATAAAAGGAAAGAAGAGAAAGAGATCCCTATGAAGAAAATCAACAGCAAGAGAAGATTGCAAAATTGGATGAGGAGGAACACACTTCTCCAAAAAAAACAATGATGTCCCTTCACAATATGAGGAAGACAACGATGATGATGATGATGATGATGAAGAGAACGATGAAAGGAGATTCATCGTTATTCGAAGACCAAAACAACTGCTGATAGACAAAATTACACGTTTGTTAGACCATAAATACTTCAGTGATATCAAAATGACAGAGGCACAACTGGAGTTAGAGCATAGAACATACGTGAAGAACAGTTTGTTGGTAAAAACAATACAAATGTATTACAACCAATGAAAATGTTAGATTTAAGACGTGGGTCGTATTCAGCCCTAACCAACTCGAAAAGATGTTAACTGACGAGGCTGCCGTACGAACAATTACAGGCAGATAATGATCTAGCTTAGAAGGTTCTTCCTTGTATGTGAACGAGAATCAATTATGATTTTCACGTTTTATTTCCTTTTAATTTCAATTTGTTTTAATTAATGTGTTTTATTATATTTTTCATTTATTTCTGTGAAATTGCTTATGTTATAAATTTTTAATTTATTGCAGCGTAGAAGGTGTTTGTAAGCCATTTAAGAAACAAACAAAAGCCGTTCGATTCACTTCAACATTTAAGTTTAATTTGTCAAAATATTTTCGTCGCTTTAAGACCGCGACAAAAATCCGTGCTGCATCTGAGATGCAGCTGTGTTTCTTAAATGGCTTACAAACACCTTCCACGCTGCAATTGTTTTCGTTCCAGCACACGATCTCAGATCAAATCACTTGCTATGCAAGTACATCTCCGTAATTTTAATTTATTCCCAGTTGAATAACGTATTTCATCTGCCACTTCGTCTTTGCATAACATTTTTGTTTCATCCCTTACACACACCCCTTTGTAGGCCCTCTATTGAACGTTCAACGCATTTTTGCATTCCTTTAAGACCTTGGCGAGCTGTCAGTATCGTCAGCGCGTCGGACAAAGCGCTTAAATGATATTGACAAAGTGCCAATATCACTATTTCTCCCTCGACAGGCAACGATTGAATGGTACTACCATTCTGATTACTATCACTAAGGGACAGGGTGATTGTTCGCTTGTATCAAGTACAGAATGAAACTTGACTTCCTCCACCATTTCCTCTGACTGACGGTGCTCTGCAACTGACGTCCGCAGCTCTTTATGCTGTCTCGACTGGTCTTCGCTGCTTTTCTTCCTCGTTTCCTGTTATAGTCTTTTTTAAGGCTGCTAAGCACTTTACGTCAAAGTCGGCTTTGCCTTTCATCGTTTCAGGACCGATAAAATAAGTACCAGTCAAGTACTGGAGTTAATGCAATCGACTTCCTTCCCCTTCCTTTCAAAAACTGGCGACCCTATGTCAAAATACGAAACTATTATTATTATTATTATTATTATTATTCGGTAGTTTTAGTTTTATTGCATGTTTTCACTGCATTACTGAGTGCAGCCCTATGAACTTTGCGCACGTGTGATGTTTTGTTTTGATTTTGTATGGTTGATCACAGTGAAATGCTCTATATATGTTTACAGTATCTGGCCGTAGTGTTTTCTATATATTGTATCTATCTGACAATTTGAAGTCCCAGAGTTTGGCTTATGTATAAGTCAGCGTATTTTTCAAATCTTTCCCAAGTCATCTATTATTATAGAAATTGTTTTTATTTCCAGTTCCCACATTCTAAATATCTGTTTTCAGATCGTTATATTTGTATCTCCATTTTGTCAAGAGATCGTCTGTTACATATTTGATTGGAGAACACTTTCTTTCTTGCGTGTTCTTGGCAACAATAACACATCAACTGTTTTTGATTTCTTTGAGTAGAAAAGGGTATTCTAAAGCAGTGGTTCTCAACCGGAATCCATACAACCCCTGAGGGTCCATATAAAAATTTGTGGGGTCCATGCCAGCAAAATATTAAATTGGGGATCCATGGTAGTATTTTAAGAATCCATGAAAAACGTTTTACTTCAGATGTATTTATTGCAAGAAGCAGCTCAGTCTCATTGTCTAACATTTTATGTAGTTTAAACTACTCAAGTGAGCGTGTGATGAACAAAATAGGAATTTTGAAAGAAGTATGTATAAAACCAGTTTTTAAACAGCGAATGATTATGGGTGTCCACCCGAATAAAATAGTAAAAAATGGCTGAGAACCACCGTCCTAAAGTATGATTGCTTTGTGATTCTATGAAACCTGTTCTACTGTATATGTTTCTTCCAAATTTTAACGCAAGTGTTTCTTTTCGCTGACATAATTTTCGGTGTATAAAACTACCAACTCCAACAGGCCTGAGATGTATCCTCTCTTGACTAAGACTTGGCAACAAGTGATAATGTGGATATTTGCTATTTCCCAACCTTCACATATTCACGTATTCTGTTTCATCGCATACTTAGGTAGTTTCTAGAAGGAAAATTTTTCTCTTGTGCTACAACGAAAAACTTTTCAGCCTTGGATTTTGAGCGCTGTTTTTCTCAGCCAATGTTGCAATTGTTTTTTGTTTTACGAGGGGTTCCCAAAAGAAACCGGAGTTTTGCAGTATTATTTTATTCACTTAGTTTTACATGTTTACACTTTTATCGCCTTCAAAGTATTCTCCATTTCAAGCAATGCATCAGTCTAGACGCGTTTTCCATTATTCGAAACAGTGCTGGAACTCTGACGGAGTGATGCCTTTTAACGCCTTCATCGTTTTTTTCTTCACCTCTTCCACATCTGCACATTTCGTAGTACCAGCTTTCATTACCAGTGATGCCCTTCGAAAAAAGATCCGGATCAACTTCCCACTGTTCTTTCAGTTCACAACGCGCATTCACTCGTGACTGCTTTTGTTCATCCGTGAGCAAACGAGACACAAATTTTGCTGCAAACTCTTTTCATTCACAATTCCTCGCTCAAAAATCATTGGCAGGAGCTCCAGGACACACCAATCATATCAACAAATTCGTCAATTGCTCAGTGACGGGTCACTTCATGAATTTTCATGATGTTTTCATTCGTTCGGAAGGTCGACGGTCGTCCTGGTCGAGGATGGTCTTCAAGCGACAAGTGACCATTTCTAAAACATGGAGACCACTCGTTAACTTGCGTTTTGCTCATGCTGCGTCCTTGTAAGCTGTTTGAAGCATGATAACTGTTTCGGCCGCCATTTTCCCCTGCAGAAAACAGACTTTCACGGAAGCTCGCTGTTCCTTCGTTTTAGCTATCGCAAAAATAGAGGCACAGGGGAGAAGCACTGCAATACAAAGATGCACCGTGTGGCAGTACGACTTTACCGAACGTTGCCAGTCGGTAAACTGATGCCGCATAAGTGGATTCTAGCGGCAGAAGCCTGTACTACAACTGGTTTGTCTCACAGCGAATGTTTCCGGTTACCTTTGGCTACTCTCTCGTATTTCTGTTCCCGTTCAGTTTTTCTCGTATTGGTTATATAAATGGCGTCATTTCAGCAAAACATGTAGACTCGTTTCTAGCTTTTTCACAATATCTGTTGCTTCCTCTTCCCTTCATAACCGTATGTCTCTTCAGCATTTGTTTTGTACTTATTGGCTTCCTTGAACACAGAAAACAATTTTTGTTTTGTCCCTATTCGGTAGTTATTTTTGTTAGTTTTTCACAGTACTTCAGGTATGTTTTCTACATCAAAAGTGATTATTCTTTAATAATTTTCTACTTGCTTAAGACCCTACATCCCTGCATTCGTAGGAAAGAAACTTTCTATGACTGAACAATCGCCAAGAGAGAAGGCGTCTCCCTGGAGTAGAGGTGAAGTGAAATTTTATAATTCCTTCCTCTTGTCCTCGTCTGCTACAAAATTGTTTGCCATTTATTCGTTACATGTTTAAGATATCTGCTTGTTATTGTTCATTTATTCTAATGTTTGCAGGATACAAAACACTTTCAGGTAGTCTATCCACTCTAAGTTTAAACCATTCTTCGGTTATAGCTTAGTTGAACAGCAACTGATCTTTGCTACCATGTTCACTACCACATGAGCTTTTCTTGCATTGCCTCTATTTATCCTCCGTGGCATCGGCGAGCTGGCAGAATCGTTAGCACGCTGGGCGAAATGCTTAGCGGTATTTCGTCTGCTGTTACGTTCTGAGTTCAAATTCCGCCGAGATCGACTTTACCTTTCATTCTTTCGCACTGGGGTCGATGTGATCGACTTAATACCTATGTCTGTCCTTGTTTGTCCCCTCTGTGTTTAGCCCCTTGTGGGTAATAAAGAAATAGGTATTTCGTCTGCTGTCACGTTCTGAGTTCAAATTCCGCCGAGATCGACTTTACCTTTCATTCTTTCGCACTGGGGTCGATGTGATCGACTTAATACCTATGTCTGTCCTTGTTTGTCCCCTCTGTGTTTAGCCCCTTGTGGGTAATAAAGAAATAGGTATTTCGTCTGCTGTCACGTTCTGAGTTCAAATTCCGCCGAGATCGACTTTACCTTTCATTCTTTCGCACTGGGGTCGATGTGATCGACTTAATACCTATGTCTGTCCTTGTTTGTCCCCTCTGTGTTTAGCCCCTTGTGGGTAGTAAAGAAATAGGTATTTCGTCTGCTGTCACGTTCTGAGTTCAAATTCCGCCGAGATCGACTTTAACTTTCATTCTTTCGGGGTCGATTAAATAAGTACCAGTTACGCACTGGGGTCGATATAATCGAGTTAATCCGTTTGTCTGTCCTTGTTTGTCCCCTCTGTGTGTAGCCCCTTGGGGGCAGTAAAGAAATAAGAATACTCATTTTGTTAGATAATCGTCGCTTTTCATACTGTTTTTTTTTTTTACCACGATTTAGCAAGTTTCTCTTTTTTTAAATCCACGTCAGTTTTACACACTCTTTTCGCTAACACTATATTCCTATACATTTCTCCTTATCTTTTCAGTTGTATCTTTTGGATGTTGATTTCATTTGGTAAGTACTGAAGGCTTTTATCTTTTATTTTCATTACTTTTCGGTATAATTGTTTTCCATGTCATTCGTCTGAGTTTCAAAGTAGATCTGAGGCAGCGTTCACGCTTCTTTGTAATTAGCATAGCTACAGCATATATTATTTCGCTTAACCTGGGAATATTGGCGTTTCGTGTCTGTCTTAATTTATTTGGGGATGGCCTGGTTTACATTTCTTTTATTGAGGAGAGATGAGGGATGATGAGAGGTGTGGGAAGGAGAAGGACGTCGGAACATCAGGCCAGTCCATTTACGATAGCATAAATGTATTTCATAGTATATACGAAATTTGCATTCTTTCTATTTCCTTTATTGTCATTATTACAAATTTTTGTCCTTAACGACATATATATATATATATATATATATATATATATATATATATATATATATATATATATATATATGTATGTATATAGACACACATACGCCAGGCTACCGTACAGTTTCTGTGCACTGAAAACAAGTGAGATAACTTTTTTTTAACTGGTAAAGGTCGCTTTATTTGCACATGTTAAAGAGTAACTCTTACTCTGTTGCATCATTTCTTTCTGTTCTTCATTGCAAACAAACAATGAGTTCCAATAAGAAGCTGTCGTTGAGTATATACTGAAATTGGGGATCCAGACTATCCAACATTCACTACAAGTTGTTTATGGAGATGACACCATTAAAAAGAGCAATGTGAACAGAAAGACGAAGGTTAAAGAAAGGGAAACCACAATCGAATATAAACCACTCAGTGGGAGACCATAAACTGTGACTACTGATAAGAATAGCCAGCGAATGAACGGATTGATTTGTACGGACAGATGAATCATAATCGGTGAGCTTGCTGCACAACTAGACTGTGATCACAATGCTTTACAGAAAATAATGGAAGATTTTGGGGATCAGAAAATGTAACTACCTCGCTATTTGACGCTCGAATTAAAGGAGAGAAGAGAAGAAATCTGTTTTGATCTGGACGCCTTTCTTATCTGGTGACAATGGAAGAAATGTAGGTATGTAGCTTTTAAGATCCAGAAACAAAGACTCTCTACGGAGTGGTGTTACACCGCTTCTCCTAGGACTGAGAAATTCATGAGACAACGATCGGTTCAAAAAGTGGTGGTGAGTGTTCTTTGAGATGACCAAGGAATCATTCTCTTTTATTTTCTGGAACGTGGATGTGTCGTGAACAAAAGCAGAATATTGAGATATTCAAAAAGCTTAGAGAAGTCATTGAGAAGGAGAAATTGTACATGAGTCAAAAACGATTAATATTCACTATGATAATATGAGATCAAATCAAGCAATCGGGAAATTAGGCTGATCAGTGGTCCCCCATCAACCGTAGAGCATAGATGTACTCTTCATGATTTCCAATTGTTCAGTCCAATTGTTTAGCACAAAATGTCACAGATAAGGTGAAGGTACTGTGAAGTAATGGGGAAAAGAGTGCTCACCTAGAATTTTTAAAACGAATTCAACAGTGGCTTCAACGATGGTCAAATTGTGTAGTTTGTGTTGGAGACAATGTTGGATAGGAAAAGAGTTACTCTAAAACTATGGTCAATTTAAACGAGAGTGAATAAAATATATAGACATGTGTATCTAACTCTCATCGCCTCATTCTCACTCTTTCTATCATTCTATGTATGTATGTATGTATGTATGTATGTATGTATGTATGTATGTACGTATGTACGTATGTATGTACGTATTATGTATGTATGTATAACACACACACACACCACACACACATATATACATATTATATTATATATATATATGTATAATATATATATATATATATATATATATGTATATATATATTATATATATGTATATATATATATATATATATATATATATATATATATATATATATATATATATATATATATATATATATGACGTGTATTCCAGAATGCTTAAGACTTAATAAAGAGAAGCAGTTATAACTTTTAAAATATTGTAATTTTAGGGTATCATTATTAAACATCTAATAACCTGACCTGCCGACTTTTGCTATTCCAGATCGAAAGAGACGGCTGTGACAGCACTTTTAACACTGCTTATACAGTTAACTAGTCTGCAGAATGCATTCGAGATGTGAAGACAATTTGGAAACTCACTATGCAATTAAGTTTTCTGTTTAAGCTGTCTGGACTGTTAGGGAAGCACTCCATCGGTTACGACGACGAGGGTTCCGGTTGATCCGATCAACTGAACAGCCTGCTCGTGAAATTAACGTGTAAGTGGCTGAGCACTCCACAGACACGTGTACCCTTACCGTAGTTCTCGGGGATATTCAGCGTGACACAGAGAGTGACAAGGCCGGCCCTTTGAAATACAGGTACAACAGAAACAGGAAGTAAGAGTGAGAGAAAGTTGTAGTGAAAGAGTACAGCAGGGATCACCACCATCCCCTGCCGGAGCCTCGTGGAGCTTTAGGTGTTTTCGCTCAATAAACACTCACAACGCCCGGTCTGGGAATCGAAACCGCGATCCTACGACCGCGAGTCCGCTGCCCTAACCACTGGGCCATTGCGCCTCCCTGGACTGTTAGAAGAGTGGTGGACAGTTTTGAAGCCCTTCTCTGTCAAGTAGTGTCTTCTTTTTTACCAGCATGCTCGTCACTGAACACTCTGGAAACACACTTTGCACAAATTTTCTGCATATTCAGACCTTTATGCAGAATTCTGTGTGCAGTTGTTACACAAACTCCAAACGTAATGCTTGTTGCCTTTATAGACACATGATGGTCATCATCGAGAAGAATGAAAAATTTTTTCAACCAGTTCTGATGTTCTGACATGCCTCCTCCTTCCCATATCTCCCGTCGTCTCTGAAACTTATGAAATGCCTCAAACAGCTTACGGATTAACTTTTTAGCTAGCGCAAGAGGTTCAAGAACGGTAGAGAGGATGTCAGAGACGATGAGAGGTATTGGAAAGAGAGGGACGTTAGAACATCAGAACTGGTTGAGAAAATTCGCATTCTTCTGAGCGAAGACCGTCATTTATCTATAAAGACAATAAGATACCGTTTGGAGTTGGTGTGACAACTGCACACAGATTTATTCATGAAGATCTGAATATGCGCAAAATTTATGCAAAGTTTCTTCCCATGGTGTTCCAAGACGAGCATTCTGGTGAAAACAACTTGACAGAGCTGGGCATCAAAATTGTCCATCACTCCTCTTACAGTCCTGACACTGGTCCCTACCATTTTTATTGGTTTCCCTAGCTGAAGGAACGCTTCCAGAGCATTTTTTTAAGATGGAATGTGTGACAAGTTTTGGACACCGTCGCTTTGGGGGAATTCCGTGGGGTCTTCATGAAGTGCCTGGAGGAATACAAATGAATTGCAGTAAGAAGATTCTACTTAGAAGGAGATCAAAGATTTTACACCTCTGAAATTCCAGTAATTTCAGAGACGTAAAAATCTTTGATCTCCTTCGAAATAGGATTCTCTAACTTCGTGAAAACTCCACGGAATTTCTCCAAAGCAACGGTGTCCATGACCCATGCCATAGCTTTCTTCATCTTAAAAAATGTCATTGAAATTTTGTTTCAGCTTGAGAAATTGCTGAATACCTCTTCAGAAAAAGTCCAAGAACGTCTGCAATGCACATTATACACACATGCATACATACATACATACATACATACATACATACATACATACATACATACATCATACATGCATGCATGCATGCATACATACATACATGCATATATACATAATACATACGTTATATATATGTGTGTGTGTATATATATACACACACATAACACACACCACTATATATATATTTATATATATATATATATATATATATATATATATATAGAGAGAGAGAGAGAGAAGGTAAGACGCTTGCTCCCAAACTGCACAGTCCTGGATTCAGTTCCCTTGGCTAAGCATCTTCTACAAAACTCCGGGCAGATAAGATAAAAAAAGACATGTTATTTGATTCGGGAGAAGGAAACTGACAGTAGGTTGTTGGTCATGTGTGTGTGTGTGTGTGTGTGTGGTGTGTGTGTGTATGTGTGTGTGTGTGTGTAAGTGTGTGTGTTTCTATGTGTGTGTGAGTGTGTTCTTTTATTCTTTTACTTGTTTCAGTCATTTGACGGTGATCATAATGGGGCACCGCCTTCAAGGGATTTAGTCGAAGAAATCGATCCCAAGACTTATGTACACACAACACACACGCGCGCGCACACCCCACATATATTTATTTATATATGTGTATTTACGTGTATATATTATATTATATATATCTATATATATATATATATATATATGTATATATATATGTGTGTGTGTATATATATACATAGATATATATATATACATACATATATTTGCATATACAATATATAATATACATACATGTATATCTGTATACATATATATTTCTTTACTACCCACAAGGGGCTAAACACAGAGGGGACAAACAAAGACAGACAAACGGATGAAGTCGATTAAATCGGCCCCAGTGCGTAACTGGTACTTTATTTATCGACCCCGAAAGGATGAAAGGCAAAGTCTACCTCGGCGGAATTTGAACTCATAATGTAACGGCACGCGAAATACGGCTACGCATTTCGCCCGGCGTGCTAACGTTTCTGCCAGCTAGCCGCCTTCATATATACATATGTATGTGTATACACACAAACATATACATATATGTTTATGTGTGTGAGTGCATCAATATATATATTTATGTATATATGT
>NC_043010.1:48753286-48795786 GCF_006345805.1 Octopus sinensis | reverse complement strand
TATATATATATATATATATATATATATATATATATATATATATATAAAGATATAGATAGATAGATAGATAGATAGATAGATAGATAGATATGCATAGCCCATCCACATGGTTCCGGGTTCAGTTCTACTGCGTGGCACCTTCGTCAAGTGTCTTCTACTATAGGCTCGGTCCAACCTAAGCCTCTGAGTGGATTTGGAAGATGGAAACTGAAAGAAGCCCGTCATATATATATGTATATATCTATGTGTCTGTGTTTGTCCGCCCATCAACGCTTGTTTGTGTGTTTACGTCCCCATAGCAAAAGACACCTATAGAATAAGTACTTGGCTTAAAAAATAAACCCTGGAGTCGATTTGTTCGACTAAAATCCTTCAGACAAATGACTGAAACAAGTAAAAGAATAAAATAATGTGTGTATGTGTGTATGTGTGCGCACATGTGTGTATAAGTGTGTGTGTGTGTGTGTGTGTGTGTGTGTGTGTGTGTGTGTGTGTATGTGTGCGTGTGTGTTTAAAATTTAGGGATTGGTATGGCTCAAAACCCTTCGATCGTGGATACACCAAACCAGGCAGAGCTGACAAGGGGACCAAACAACAACAGCTATCCAAACCACCACTGGATTATCTACATGGTCACCTGAATCTGCTAAATATAGCAGTTAAATCAACTCCAAATCACGGGCCACAGCCCTAAAGAAGAAAGTGGCACACGGATGATATCCTACGCATTAGCGTAGAGTGTGTGCCGCCCGAGGCGGCCCTTCCGTTTGCCGCCCCCAGACCGCACAAAAAAACACATTGCCTACAGCAATAGTCTACAACAGGATGAAAAGGCCCACCCCTTTAAAAGTGCTGCCCGGGGCGGACCGCCACCCACCTACGTTAATGATCCTGCGCCTAGTCCACATTACTCCTTTAAGGAACATAAGGCCGTTTTCTCCGGTTTCTCTGGCATATATATAACTCAGCCCTGGATGGGACTCTGTTCCATTGCAGGATTACTCATTTTTACCAAACGGAGTGGTCTGGAGCAACCTGAAACGAAGAACACAACGCATCGCCCGATCTAGGAATCGAAACCAAAATCTTATTATCATGAATCCAACGCTCTAACCACTAAGCCATGCGCCTCCACTACTGCCAACCCACTTAGACATATGATCAATCGATGTTGTGATATCCTTGATCGTAAGTAGGCTTCATATTATAGACTGACCTGGGGCTAACTAACAAGAATGACTACGACGACGACGACGACAACAATAACAATTCTTATTAGATAGATAGATAGATATGCATAGCCCATCCACATGGTTCCGAGTTCAGTCCCACTGCGTGGCACCTTCGCCAAGTGTCTTCTTCTATAGCCTCGGGCCAACCAAAGCCTCTGAGTGTATTCGGAAGATGGAAACTGAACGAAACCCGTCATATATATATATGCATATATCTCCACTATTCGATTACTATCTTCCTACCGTGACCACCACCAACACCAACACCAAAACAAACACCACCACCAACACCACCGCCACCGCCGAAACCGACGCCACCACCACCACAAGAGTCTGATCATTACCATCACTGCCCAAACCACCACCACCGCATCCAAAACCACCACCATCACCGCAACCACCATCACCGCAACCACCATCACCACAACTACCATCACCGCAACTAACACCACCACCATCACCGCAACCACCACCACCACCATCACCGCAACCACCATCACGATGACCACCACCACCTTAAATAATGCAAATAGCTACCGACAAACCATCTTTACCAACATCAACATTTCCCCAGAACCCGCTTTATTACGGTCCGATTATAAGGATTGCATGCTCACCACCACCATTACCTCCACCACCACCACCACCACCAACATCAACAACAACAACAACAACAATTAACATCATCAACAATACTACACCACCATCAACACAACCACCACCACCACCACCATTACTACCACCACCACTACTACCACCATCACAGTCTCTCCCACTCATCACTAAGAGGAGCAGCACCTAATGTCACCATCCCATCCCACCACCACTGGTACTAGCAGCAGCAGCAGCATCACCACCACCACCACCACCACCACCACACCACCACTACCACCACCATAATTACCAGTTCAGTCACCTTTGGAACCCTTGTAGAAGAGTGAGTCTCTACGTGGTCGGTCGGTCGCTCTCTCGACCAGCTAAAAACAGCAGGTAAATCTCACTCACTCTCTCTCTCTCTCTCTCTCTCTGGTCAGGCCTTACCTCCACTCCACCCCTTTTAGCAAAAAAAAAAATGGTTATGTCACGGTTGGAATGTCTCTAAGCATAGGTCTGTTGGACCAGGGTTGACCTGTGCCTAAACATCAGCGACAGCAAGAACAACAACAGTTTCTGATTATTATTCCACTACCATCACCACCTCTACTACTACTACTACTACTACTACTACAAACATCATCATCACTACCATCGTCATCACCATCACATAGTTATCGCCACCGCTATTCTACTACTAACACAACCACAATGGTCACTACCATCACAACCACCGCTACTACTGCCACTACCACCGCCACTACAAGCACCACCGTTACTGCCACCACCACTGCAACCACAATCACTATCACCACCACCACCACTACCATCACTATCACCTCGGCCACGACCACCGTCACCACCAACCCCCACCATCACCACTACCACCATCACCATCACTACCACCATCACCACTACCTTTCTATCACTGCTGCTGCCGCCACCACCACCACCATCACTACCACCATAACCACGACCACCGTCACCACCACCACCACCATCACCACTACCGTTCTGTCACTGCTGCCATCACCTCCACAACCACAACCATCACCACCACCACCACCACCATCACCATCACTTTTACTCCTTGACTGCTACCACCGCCACCATAAACCACAGCTACCGTCACCACCATCACTACAAGCGCCGCAACCACAATCACAATGGACACCACCGTCACCACCACCACCACTACCACCACCACCACCACCACCACCACTACACCACCACCACCACCATCACCACCACCACCACACCACCACCACCATCGCCGCCGTTATCACCACCACTACCGTTACGATTCACATCCAACGCAATCAGTACAGCTACCGCCCACAACTTCACTCTAATGAACAAACATCGTTTTGTATTGCCTTTCTCTAAATAAGCTTCGCTGAACATTTCCAAACTAACTAGAACAGCCACTCTTACGCACTCTTACAACATACACACACACACACACACACACGCACACACACGCACACACACATACATACACGTACATATATGCATGTATGCACAAACGCACGCACGCATGCAACCAAACACATCCACTCAGTCACGCAGAGAAGAGGTTGTGGGAACAACAAAAACGAAAAACAACATCGAAACACTATAACACCTACTCAATAAAAACAACAACTTACACCATAGAAAAAAAAATATATTAAAAAAAAAACAAAAGAAATAATGATAATGCTACATCATAAACAACAACAGTAAACAAACAAGCAAGAACAGCAACGGCGGGGGGGGGGGAGGGAGGGTTAGGCAAGGAAGGAAGGAAGCAGAAAAACGAAACTTATTCTGTCTGAGAAAAAAAAGAGTAAAGTGACACCGCCTATAAATTGGCGTAAACGTTAAGCCACGCCTTTTCTTCGTCGTCCTCCGTCGTCGCTCTCCGCCAACTCTCCGCCAACTCTCCGCCGGCTTTTCAGCTTTTGCACAGACCAACGCACTTTGCTCATTTCGTTTTATGATTATTATTTACTTCATTCATTCATTCGTCATCATCATCATCATCATCATCATCATCATCACCATCATCATCATCAGTAGCAGCAGCTGCAATACCTGCAGCAGCAGCAGCAACAGCGGTAGCAGCAACGACAAATATTATTTATTATATTTGTTATTATTACTACGTGAGCGAATGGATTTGGCAGAATTGTTAGAAGCGTCGGAGAACTGTTTTGCGATTATTTGTTCTGGTTCTTTTATTGTTCCAAAGTGTTGAAATCCCACCCGAGGTCAAGTCTGCGCTTCGTCCCTTCCATGGAAAGTGGGCGATAAAATTAAACACCTTTTCACTTGTCTCAGTTATTTTAATTGTGGTCATGCTAGGACACCGCCTTGAAGGCGACTCCAGGACTTTTATTTTAACCCACGTACTTATTTACATATATCGAACTCCTTTGCCGAACCGCCAAGTTATGGAGATGTAAACACACCAACATCTGTTGTCAACTGCTGGTTGTTGTTGTTGTTGTTAATCAACAAGACGGGTAAGGTCGATTAGGTGATGGTCTAGGGCTTAGGGGCAGGAAACCCCAGACCGTGGAAAAAAAAAACTTTGGTCGTCTTGTAGTCGAGGGCTCTTCGTTGACGTCCGACACCACTGGGAGGTGGCCCTCGAAGTCGCTGGAAATGGAGATCTCCAGGTCCAAATTCTTGAACGGCGTCAACTGCTGGTGGTGGTGGTGGACAACAGCCACAAATACACACACACACAAATGTGTATATATATATATATATATATATATATATATATATATATATATACACGACTATACGACGGTTCCATTCAGTTTCTGTTCACCAAATCCGCCCACAAGGCTTTGGTCAGCCCAAGGCTATAGTAGAAGACACCTGCTCAAGGTGCCACGCAGTGGGATTGAACCTGGAACTATGTGGTGGGGAAGCATACTTCCTACCACACAGCCACTCCTGCGCCTGCTGGAGTTAATTTACTGAACTTTCATCCCTTTCTCCCATGTAGAATGTCGAATTTGTAGTCCCGGGGGGGGGGGGTCAACATTAGAAAACTGTTATCACAAACAATAACAAGAAGGAAAGCTTGCAGAGTGGTCAGAGCCCCGAAGGAAAAGTTTTACGAAATTTTCTTTGGACTCTTATGCTCCGAGTTCAAATTGCGCTTGGGTCGACTTTGTTATTCATCCCTCTGGAGTTGATAAAATAAGGTGCCAGTCAAGTACTCAGATGAATGGTATCGACTAGCCTCCTCCCTCCTCTCAAAAAATTGTCTGCGTTGTACCACAATCAGAAACCTTTATTACAAACAACGATAATTATCCAGTTCTATATTTAAGAGATGAGGAATTATGTACATTATTTACATTATTTACAGTTGACGGATAGTTGTTCTCATCTTCTTTGTTGTTAATAAACAAAATGAGGACAAATATCCGTCAAATGTAAATAATGTAAATAATGAACAGTAATTATCATTTCTAATTTCTGGTGTAGAGTAGTCATTTTACGAGGGAAAGGGCAAATCAATTGTATCAACCCCATTGCTTAACTGGTCTTATTTTATCGACTCCGCAAAAGCTGAAAGACAAAGTCATCCACTGAGGGATTTGAACTTGGAATGTAAAGAAGAACCAGAAAAATTCGGCTAAGTATTTTTGGTAACGAATCTACCAGCTCGCCGCCGTATAAACAATAATGTAGGCACAAGACCTGAAATTTTGGGGTAGGGGCTAGCCAATTACATCGACCCCAGTTTTCAACTGGAACCTGTTTTATCGGCTCCGAAAGGAGGAAAGGCAAAGTCGACCTCGACGGAATTTGAACTCAGGATGTAAGGATCTGGAAGAAATGACGCTAAGTATTTTGCCTGGCGCTTACATGAATTTGTCAGTTTCGCTGTAAAAAACAACAATATTTGTTTCAAATAAGGCGGCGAGCTGGCAGAAACGCTAGCATGCCTGGCGAAATGCATGGCCGTATTTTGTCTGCCGTTACGTTCTGAGTTCAAATTCCGCCGAGACCGACTTTGCCTTTCATCCTTTCTGGGTCGATAAATTAGATACCAGTTACGCACTGGGGTCGATATAATCGACTTAATCCCTTTGTCTGTCCTTGTTTGTCCTCTCTGTGTTTAGCCCCTTGTGGGTAGTAAAGAAATAGGTATTTTGTTTGTCTATACGTTCTGAGTTAAAATACTGCCGAGGTCGACTTTGCCTTTCATCCTTTCGCGGTCGATAACTGAAGTACCAGCTGCATACTGGGGTCGATCTAATCGACTAGCCCCCACCCAATAAATTTCTGGCCTTGTACTTAGAGTAAAAAAGAATATTTGTTTCAAGTTTTGGGACATGGACAGCAGTTTTAGAGGGAGAGGGTTGATCGACCCAAGTATTTGATTTGTACTTTATTTTAACGACTCCGAAAGAATGAGAGCAAAGTCGACCTCAACGGAAGTTGAACTCAAAACGTTAAAAATATATATATAGTTAAGAATTGCACCCTACGCTTTAGCGATTTTGCCAGCTCAGCGCCTTTCTAATAGAATTAATAACGAATGTGAAAAACCGATACAAAATCACCATTTTACGTTTTGAGTTCAAATCCCGCTGAGGATGGCTTTCGCCTTTCAGCTCTCTAGAGCAATGTGCTGAGTTCGAACTTAATCGAACTTAATCTTCAATTATATATATATATATATATATATATATATATATATATATATATATATATATATATATATATATATATAATCAGTTATAAAGAATTGACATACTCTAAGAGAATTCAAAATCATAGCATAATTTAGGGAGGTAATCCAGATGTAAAGCTGAGCCGAGAATTAAATATTCCAAAGCATCGAATTTGTCCCCTTCCGCACCACTTGATATTCGGTGTTGGTGTGTTTGCACCCCTGTAACTTATCGTTTCGACAAAACAGACCGATTAAATAAGTGCCAGGCTTAAAAAATGAGTATTGAGGTCGATTCATTCGACTAAAAATCCAAGGCAGTGCCCCAGTATGACCGCAGTCTAATGACTAAAACAGGTAATAGATAAAAGATATATATATATATACGCTTTTACTTGTTTCAGTCATTTAATTGCGGCCATGCTGGAGTACCGCCTTTAGTCGTACTAATCGACCCCAGGACTTATTCTTTGTAAGCCTAGTACTTATTCTATCGGTCTCTTTTGCTGACCCACTAAGTTACGGGGTCGTAAACACATCACCATCGGTTGTCAAGAGATGTTGGGGGGGGGGACAAACACAGACACACAAACATATATACAAACATGCACACATATATACATATATTCGATGGGCTTCTTTCAGTTTCCGTCTACGAAATCCACTCACAAGGCTTTGGTCGGCCCGAGGCTATAGTAGAAGACACTTGCCCAAGTAGCCACGTAGTGGGACTGAACCCGGAACCATGTGGTTGGTAAACAAGCTACTTACCACACAGCTGCTATATATTCCAGAGTTCGAGATAATTTCTTTTAATTTGAATAAGTCTTCCACAACAAATACGACATATTGGATATAATTTATCCCCACTTAAAAGAAGGTGTTCTGCTAGAATACGCAATACTGCGATATTCGCCATAAGAGGATCTCTCACATGGTTTTGCGGTGTATATATGCACACTTGTGCATATGAGTGCTTATATGAGAGATTTTTCTCATGGTAAATATTGCAGTATTGTGTGTTCTAACTGAACATCCAATTCTAAGTGGTGATACATTTTACCTATTGGTAATAGTACTGCTTCTGTTGCTTTAATAATTTTGTATCTATGAGATTTATGTGATATGTAACACGATTTATAAAACAGTAATCATTGCCTTTCACAGAAACATTCTCAAATCTCTTTTAAAACTGTTTCTGAAGCCCTTGAAGGTAGATAATGAATGAAGATGGATTAAAATCACTATCATCAATCATTTTTTTCATATTTATAAAATATACAATAGACTTCTTTATCAGATGAAAAATTTTTTTAAAATATAGTTTTGCTTTAAATAATTATAAAATTACAAATAATATGATTGCCTTTTCTCTGAAGCTCCAAAATCTAAACAATTCAATTTGTTCATAATGCCTGTGGTAAAATTCGTATGTGCCAAAATTTTAAACCGATATTTTACTTTTGAGTATTTGAGAACATGTTTTTTTCCATCTACTCATTTAAGCTTGACAATCTATTCAGAACTTTGCCTTTAGTGAGCCTTCATACAACAAGAAAATCAAAACTAGAGATCTACAAGTAAAAGAAGTGAAAATAAACTTCCAGGAAGGACAACAGGCAAAGCTTGATAAATCCAATCACCCCTCAGATCCCTCTCCAGAAATCCTATGGGAACAACTGAAAGCCGCCATCCTACAGATCACTGCAGAAATCCTTGGGTTTACGAAGGAAAAGAACAAGGATTGGTTTGACGAAAACGATGTGCTGATCCAGGAACTCACACGTCTGTCCACCAAGCACACCTGGCATAACCGATCTGCCTTGAGCAGAAAGCGACCTTTCGCGAAGCTTGCAGCTTTCTGCAGCGCAAGCTCCGTGAAGTTCAGAATGAACGGTGGACCAACCTTTTACGGAGAACCCAGCTGTGCACTGACTCTGGCGAATACAGGGGGTTCTATGAAGCTCTCAAAGCAGTCTACGGCCCAGCACATCAAGTCTGGGGTGCCCTGCGCTGCTCAAATGGCCATGTGCTTCTCACAGGCACAGCATCCATCCTCAACCGCTGGTCTGGATAATTTCAAGTCCTCGTCAGTGCAAACTGAGTTGTCCACGAAAATGCAATCCTCCACATCTGGAAGCAACCAGTCAGAGTGGAATTTGATGAGCCTCCAACCCTGAGAGAGACCACAGTTGCCATAGGCTGGCTGGAGAGTAGAAAGACAGCAGGAGTTGATGGCATACCATCAAAGATATGGAAGCGTGGGGGGTCCTGTCATATATGCTAAACTCCATGAGCTCCTCGTTGCATGCTGGGAACAGGGCAAACTGCCACAAGATCTCTGTAATGCTATCATCATTACACTATACAAAAAGAAAGGGGAAAAGTCAGACTGCTCAAACTACCGGGCGATCACCCTACTTTCCACTGCAGGAAAAGTTCTAGCAAGACTACTCCTCAACAGACTTGTTCTGACCATTGCCGAAAATCATCTTCCAGAAAGCCAATGTGGTTTCAGAACGAACAGGAGCGCAACAGATATGGTTTTCGTTCTCAGGCAGCTACAGGAAAAGTGCCGGAGGCAAAACAAACCACTTTATGTAACATTTGTCGATCTGACGAAAGCGTTCGACACTGTGAGCAGGAAAGATCTGTGGCAGATCCTAAACCGACTTGGGTGGCCCCCAAAATTCCTAACCCATGATCATCCAGCTTCACGAAGACCAGTATGGACAAGTCCACCTGAATAGCGACATATCAGAGCCATTCCCCATCAACAACGGCGTGAAGCAGGGCTGTGTCCTGGCACCAACTCTCTTCTTCAGCATGATGCTCAAGCAGGCCACTGCACACTTCGACGCTGAAGCAGGCCACTGTAGATTTCGACGCGTTTACATCAGGTGCCGTCTGGACGGCAGTCTTTTCAACTTCCGGCGCTTACTGGCCCACACCAATACTCAAGAGCACGTGATCCAGGACCACCTCTTTGCAGATGATGCCGCACTTGTCGCACACACAGAAAGAGCCCTGCAGCGCATCACATCCTGCTTTGCAGACACCGCCCAGCTCTTCAGGCTGAAAGTAAGCTTGGAAAAGACGGAAGTCCTACACTAACCAGTTCCTCAAGAAGAGTACAGGATGCCCCATATCACCATTGGCGAATCAGAACTGAAGTCGGTACTGCAGTTCTCTTATCTTGGATGTACCATTTCATCAGATGCGAGCATCGATAAAGAAATTGACAACTGACATGCAAAGGCAAACAACGCATTTGGCAGACTGCACAAGCGTGTGTGGAATAATAAACATCTTAAGATCAGCACAAAAGTCAGTGTCTATATGGCCGTCGTTCTCACGACGCTCCTATATGGCTCTGAGTCTTGGGTCCCCAACCACTATCATCTCAGACTCCTGGAACGTTTTCACAAACGCTGCTTTGTACCATCCTCAGCATCTACTGGAGCGACTACATCACCAACACTGAGTCCTCAAGCGAGCAAAGGTCACCAGCCTGGAAGTAATTTTACTTGAGACACGTCTACGTTGGGAAAGACACGTTGACGGATTAAATACCACCGCCTACCCAAGATCATCGTGTACAGCGAGCTCACCACTGGCCACCACAACAGAAGGGTACCAAAGAAGTGCTACAAGGACTGCCTGAAGCAGTCTCTTAGCGTTTGTGACACTGATTATCGTGAGTGGTCCACTCTAGCAACTGACCGTGCTGCTTGGCACCATACCATTAGCGATGCTGTTTCCTTCTTTTGAGATCTCTCGCAGTGTCTCTCTCGAAGATAAACATCAGAGGCGAAAGAATAATGCAGCTGCATCATAAGACTTTGGACAATCATACCTCTGTCCTCATTGCGATCGAATATGTCGATCTCACATCAGCCACGAACGAGCGTGCAGATGATGTGGACAACAGCCTTCCTAATCTTCGTCAGCGAAACGAAGCGAAGAAGAAAGATATTGATTTGTAATTTTAGCACAAGACCAGAAATTTCGTGGGAGGGGATTAGGCATCGATCTCAGTGTTTAGCTGGTACTTATTTTATCAAACCTGAAAAGAAGAAAGACAAAGTCAACCTCGGCGTAATTTGAACTCAGAACATAGAGACAGAAGAAATTCCACAAAGCATTTAGCCCAGGGCAGTAATAATTCTGCTAGCTCACCGCCTTGGCGTATATATTAACATTACGTATAGCTTCAATATGTAATAAACACCGTCACCTGCTGTTCACCGTTTCATAGGCAACATTTTCAATAGTTTCCCCGGAAATATAGGCTGTATTGTGAAGGCTTAGTGGTTAGGGCATTCGGCTCGCTATCGTAAGGTAGTGAGTTCGCTTCCTGGCGATGCGTTGTGTTCTTGTGCAAGACACTTTATTTCACGTTGCTCCAGTCTCCTCAACTGGCAAAAATGAATTGTACCTGTATTTCAAAGACCGACCTTGTCTTATTCTGTGTCCCGCTGAATCTCCTTGAGAACAATGTCAAGGATAAACGTGTTCGTGGAGTGCTCAGTTACTTGCACGTTAATTCCACGAGCTGGCTTTTCCGTTGATCGGATTAACTGGAAACCTCATCGTTGAAACCGACGGAGTGCCAAATAGGCGGTATTGTGTCTGATACATCTTTTGATTCATCAAACCGTAGCGAGAACTAACCACATATTACCAAGTCGCTGTTGAATTTGCATACATTCCATGTATTCTTGCAAAACTGTTGTTTAATCAGTGCTTTATTTCTGATATAATTTTGATATATAATTTCTGATATAATTTTGTGAATTTTCCAGTTGGCAATGAAATCTGTCGAACGTTTTAGTAAATATAAAGAAAATGATGTGACAGTGACTTTAATTCATCACCATTCATTAACTACGTTCAAGGGCTTCAGGAACACTTTAAAAAGAGATTTGAGGGTGTTTCTACCCTGAATCAATAATCACTATTTTTTTTCTATAAATCGTGTTAAATATCACATAAATCAACCACCACAACTGAGAAACACTTCTTTAAACAAAATGCCCATCTTAGAATTGTTTTCTTTTGGTAGTCAAATTATATTTGAAAGAAAAAAATTGTAGCATCTTCAGTTTCTTTTACGTTTCTAGCGAAAACAAGCTCCTAGTTAGATAAACTTGATTTTCATACGTTTATTTTTTGTTTTCTTATTTCAGATTTAATTGGGTGGCTATTATTAAGAGACGTGTGACTAGACTGGAAATGACGTTCAGCATTATTGCTGCACTGCCTCCGCATATTAAATAAACACTTTGATGAAACTATTTAGTTTCTTCCCACTCAGTGTGAAAATTGTGAAAATTCTCCATTCTTTAGGTCTTTAGCTTGAGTCGCTCATCTTGAAACTAAAAGTAAAAATACTGCAAGCACACACAAAGACGCACGAACGCATACGCACGCACACACACACACACACACACACACACACACACACACACAGGTGAGCGTTTTAGCCATGTGGTGCAAGATGTTATTAACTTCAGTATTCAGCACTAGCATTGCTGACAGCCATTGTCTTTAAGATCCTAAAATACGCTAATTTGTTAAGGATGGTCATACTCGCCTACGAGCTGACAGTCACCATGCTTGTATGCCTGTCTGTCTGTATTTATGTATGTATGTATATTTATATGTATGTATGTATGTATGTATGTATGTAGCTAAGTGTGTGTGTTTTTATGTATGTATGTATGTATGTATGTATGTATGTATGTATGTATGTATGTATGTATATGTATGTATGTATGTATGTATGTATGTATGTATGTATGTATGTAAGCATGTATATGAGGGTTACAATTTTTTTTGCGACTCCATAGCCCTGTATAAAATTTTGACGAGCTTTTGCTAGAAAACAATGAAAATCAATGGTCGTTTTTTTATGTATTTGATCAGAAAAGTTCACCCATGACGAACTTTGAAATTTTTATACTCGGGTTGCATTTGGGTGGATTTCCCAAAACTAGAACCCTAGTTGAATAAAAAAAAAAAAGAACTGTATTCTGCATTCCAGAACAATAAAAAGAAGGTAAGTCATATAAAGTCAAATTAGTCAATAGTCAAGTTGCGGTAAGTTGTTAGAAAGAGTGAAACGCATGGCAGGTTGGCTTTGTTCTTGCATGTCGCATGTAGTTTTTGGCATGACCTTAATTACACACTCACAGCATTGATTACTTCTGCAGATGTTTAGTCTTGTTGGCTCTTGTTTCCAGTGATTTGTCAAGCATTTAAAAGCAGTCTTGTAAGGTTAAGGCTTACAATAGCTCTGCATAACCTTCAGCTCTATACATTTGGTCACTGAACCAGTGGTCCACTCAATCGTATGAGATGAACTGGCAGACTATCTGCAATCTTCCTCTCACATGTGGCATGAGGAAAAGTGCAAGAAAAGCTAGGATTGCTCGTTAATTCCATCTGACATTACTGATGTTCGGAATTTTCGTAAACTTGATGAAAGGTATGTCTCCGTTTTAATGGAAAAACCGAAAGGCATGGGTTAAGTGGAACAAAACCTTCATATCATCTCTCCAGCGAGCTTGATCTTCGAAGACATTCGGGAAGGAGCCTTGGAGTTCTCAATAACTTGCCATGAGTTCTTTGACAAAAAAAATATTCGATGTTGGGTGAATTGCATGCGCCTGCTAGCTCCTCATCCATAATAACGCGCAGGATTCTGCCCAAGACATAGTGTTAACAGTTGATGAATGGTAGCTTGTCATAGCCTTTGCTCAAGAGCATTCTCTGCAGTTTTACCACTACCCCACTGTATTCACACTAGTCGTATCAGCAATAATCATTGAGATCGCGCCCCACAAGTGAAATTCGTCCAAGATGCTTTTCAATCCTTCTGCAATGGTCTCAGCTTTGCCACCATATTGGTTCATCAGAAATATAGAAAAAGTCTAAAGGGAAGACGGAGAAAGAAAATTGCCAACGATACACACGCGGTCACAGATAGATAGATAGATAGATAGATAGATAGTCGGACAGACAGACAGACAGACAGACGGACGGACGGACAGACAGACAGATAGATAAAAGCATAACACACTATAGCTACTCATTAATTATTGTAGGTTTCACAAGAGTGAACAATTTGGATTTTATACTTCTGGTAAACACAAATAAAATTTTTGACGAAGTGAAAACATTTTGCGGTCGAAACTGCAAGCGTTTATATGTTTATACTCAATAAATATTATTTATTTACACAGGTTTAGGGCTAGTTTAATAAATATTGCTTAATTATTTCATGCCACCATACATTACCGTCGTTAGTAATTTTTAAAAGTCCTGTCTGTTTGTCTCTCTCTCATTCCCTCTCTCCTTCTCACTCACTCCCCTATTTACTCACACTCTCTCTGTCTTTCTCTCTGTATATGTAGCCATGAATACGTATTTACACACACGCGCACACACACACACACACACACACACACACACATATATATATATATATTTACGTACTTATATATACATATGTGGAGCGCCGTGGAGGCGCAATGGCCTAGTGGTTAGGGCAGCGGACTAGCGGTCGTACGATCGCGGTTTCGATTCCCAGACCGGGCGTTGCGAGTGTTTATTGAGCGAAAACACGAGGTTCCGGCAGGGAGTGTCTCACTCATTCTTCTGTTGGCCTGCTCGCGGGGTGGCGTAATTTGAAGGCTAAAACAATGAGAAACGCATTGTGACCAGCAATGTGTAGTAACATCTGATAGCCTGGTCGGTCATGTGACCACGTGATATACATATGTATATGTGTGTGCGTGTGTGCGTGTGTGTGTAAATTTACAAAGCAAAAGGATGAAATGAACAGGTTTTAATCACTACACACAATATATATATATATATGTACGACGGGCTTCTTTCAGTTTCCTTCTACCAAATCCACTCAAAAGGCTTTGGTTGGCCCGAGGTTATAGCAGAAGAGGTTTGCCCAAGGTGCCACGCAGTGGGACTGAACCCAGAACCATGTGGTTGGTAAGCAAGCTACTTACCACACAGCCACTCCTACGCCTACATGCGCAATTTGAACGATTTATGTCAGATAATTAAAGAAAAATTATACCAACTTTTGCATTAGTTTCAGAACATTCTTTGTATATGTATGTGTGTATGTGTAGCAACATCTGATATCCTGGTTGGTCACGGTGACGGTGATATATATCTGTATATATGCATATATATATATATATATATATATATATATATATATATATATTACAAGTCTATCCTGATCCTGATGTTATCCTGTATTTTTCCAAGTTTATTAAATACCTAAGAATATTATTATCCCTTGCTCGCATTTTTCATTCTAGTCCACTTTTCTTTTACAGGCGATGCAGAAAAATTAATAAATTTTATTCTAATAACAAATTTAGCTTACTTTTTAATACTATTTCATTTCTTATTGATCAATAATTGATGTCTATTCATTTTTGTTAGAAATTCTAAATTGAATAGCACTTTCTTTACATTAGATATTATGAAATCTGCCTATTTAGAATTAATTTTTTAATTAATATTTATCAGAAATAAATTTTTTTTAAAAAGGGAGCAATAATAAAAAAATATATAAAGCACTAACTATGAGCAATGAAGAGTCGAATTAGGAGAGAAGGTCGACTAAAAATAAAACAATTATAGAATGGATTTTCTGTTTGCCTTCTATTGACAAGTTGTCATTTAAGTATTTATGTAATTGCAACACACATATTTACAACTGGCAATTATTGAAAGCTGTATAACTTTTTTTCTCTTTAATATATTTTTATGGGGTTAGCAGGAAAGGATACATCTGGTGGAGATCTTTCATTTGAACACAAATAAAGTATATAGATTGCTTTTCAGATAGCTAGGATATTTTAAGTTAAAGTCAATCTTAGAGGTTACTTACCAATTATTTGGCTACTTAAAGCTGTATAACTAACCTCGCTACGTGTTCAATGTGCATGCGCTGTCACTGGCAACGGCTGGAATGAATTCTTTGTCCCTCCCTGATATATATATATATATATATATATATTATATTTTTAACACAGTAAGTCCATAAGGCATGTTATTTCAGTACAAATCCTGCAGTAAATGGCCTATTGATAGTGTGTATACATTAGCTATTTTATCACAAGTGTATTAGAATCTTGATTTAATAGTTATGTAATTACACCAGAAGAATACTAATATCCTTTAAATATTTGAGGCAGAGGAAAGAGATGACAGCTAAAACTTAGTCGAAATATATTCTTTTCTACTCTAGGCAAAAGGCCCGAAATAATGGGGGAGAGGGCCAGTCGATTAGATTGACCCCAGTACACAACTGGTACTTAATTTATCGACCCCGAAAGGATGAAAGGCAAAGTCGACCTCGGCGGAATTTGAACTCAGAACGTGAAGATAGACGAAATACCTATTTCTTTACTACCCACAAGGGGCTAAACACAGAGAGGACAATCAAGGACAGACAAACGGATTAAGTCGATTATATCGACCCCAGTACGTAACTGGTACTAAATTTATCGACCCCGAAAGGATGAAAGGCAAAGTCGACCTCGGTGGAATTTGAACTCAGAACGTAACGGCAGACGAAATACCGCTAAGCATTTCGCCTAGTCGAAATATATTACAGCCGCCATATTGGCATGATCAACAGCTTTTACATTATTATTATCGCCATCGTTTACCAGAGCAAGAATCAACTTACCCAGCTGTTGATGTTGCAAAGCTAAGCAAAGTTTGATGATCTGATATATCACTATCTAAATCTTTTCAGTTAAGTAAGTTTCGATAATAAATAATTATTATCCGAACAGTGTAAAGCATTTAAACATTGAATTGATAATAAAGGCATTGATGCACGTATGGTCTTCACGAGTGAAATGAAAACTTGAAATGTTAATGGAAATCAATGAAAAACTCAATTCAATTAACAGTAACAACATAAAGGTTAAATATTCTGTACAAGACGATTTCTCGCCTGGTAGATGTTCCGTGGCGAAGCGGAAAAATCGTTGGACGGCAATATGCTTCCGAAATAAGGAATACAGAAGAGTAAACAGACACAGTGGTGGATGGTTATTTGCGAAGTTGATCATATCAAATTAGATTACCGAAAGAGAACATTTTCTGTGTGAAAGGGCTGCTAGTGTTAATACAATTGAACAATCTTTTATTGCTTGTCAAATAGAAGCTCCTTCAATTGGGGCGTATACAATGGACACTCTCGTTGAGAATATAAAGAGATCCGTGATATCTTAACGATGTAAACAGTATAAATAGGATGCTAACATACATCCAATTCCTTTGCTTCGTGTAATAGCTGTTCGAGTTTCCGTGCATATACAACAGGGTGCTGAAAAGTTACTGGCTTTAAGTGTATCACGAAAGGCCTGATTGTAGGCCCAACTTTCCGAGTTCTTTTACAGGGCTTACAAAATCTGAAGGACTGCTGCAATGAGTGTGTGAATCTGAGAGGAGAATATGTTGAATAAAATCATAATTAACTAATCCGCCTGTGTTTTCTTTTACTCAAAACCACCTCGTATTTGCACATTAATGACTAAGATTGATTTGCTTTTTGTAAATAATGTGGAATGGTAGAGGACTTACTGGAATGTCCTTTTCAGTGTTTTATTGCTTTCACAGAAGGGGTTGGAGGCCAGTATCCAGTCTTATACTTGTGTGTAAAGTATTCTCAGGCCAGTGACTTCTTCCGTACGTTTACAATAGAATGGAATCCGCTAAAGGAATTCAAGGAATAGTTTTATAGTATTAAACCGGTCCTATACTCTGAATAGTGGAGGCACATGACCGAGTGGTTAGAGCAGCGGACTCGCGGTCGAGGGATTGCGGGTTCGAATCACTGACCGGGCTATGTGTGTGTTTATGAGCGAAACACCTAAGCTCCACGCGGCTCCGGCAGAAGGTAATGGCGAATTTCTGCTGACTCTTTCGCCACAACTTTCTCTCACTCTTTCCTCCTGCATCTTGCAGCTCACCTGCGACGGACCGGCGTCTCGTCCAGGTGGGGAACCTATACGCCAAGGAAACCGGGAAACCGGCCCTTATGAGCCAGACGTGGCTCAAGAAGGAACCAATATATACCTTGAATAATAATACTACTGGTAGTTACTTTTCTATTGTAGTCTACGGGAGGATGTTGGCCCAGTTCAGTGGAATAATGAAAGACACTTCAATCATACACACACACACACACACACACACACACACACACCATAAGGTGATGGGTTCAATTCCTAGTTCAGGCAGTGCACTGTGTTCTTGAGCAAGGCACTTTACTTCACGTTGCGCCAAACTACTGAAAACGAATACCAGCCTATAGCTGGTGCAGTTCTCTCTCTTTCTCCCTCCTTTTCCCTTCCATCTTTCATGCCCTGGATATTCCCTGGATCAAGAGTGAGTGGACTGAGAAGGTGTATTTGTCCGCTTGCGAGTACATAGGTACCTAAAATATTTTACAGAAGCATAGTGTATCGACCCTGAAAAGATGGAAAGCAAAGTTGACCTCGGTGGAATTTGGGTTCAGAACATAAAGAATCGCAAGAAATGCCCTTAAGCATTTGGGACTACACGATAACGATTTTCTGCCAGTTAAATACAATATTGATTTACAGAGCCGGTTTGTTCGAGTTGTAGGGAGCTTATGATCAATATAGTCGAATGCATTTTCATTGTTCTGCGCTGTGCAGCACGTCGGTACATCCATGCCCACTACGTTCTATGGATCCTTTGAATAGGTTACGAAGCATCCTACATGGGAAGAAATTGTTAGCAGCATTCTTCATTTCTTGGAGGGAAGGACATAATAAGTGGCCTCCATGATCTTTCCCATAATGATACTAAGAGAGAGCTGAGAGAGAAGGTGAGAGAGAGAGTGTGTGTGTATGCGTGTGAGTGAGTGAGCGAGCGAGTGAGAGAGAGAGAAGCGATTCCAGTACTTGATTGGTATTTTATTATCGATCACCAAATATGTAAAACAAACTCGACCTCGTTGGAATTTGAGCTTAGAACACAATGTGCTAGAAAAATAACTGCATTAGTCGACGACCTTCTTTGACTATATTGCTTGATATTTATTTAATTGATGTCATATTTAAACTTAATAAAATATTGGTTTCAAGTTTTGGCACAAGACCAGCAAGTTCAGGAAAGGGATTAAGTCAATTACATCAACCCCATAGCTCAACTGGTAATTACTTTATCGAACCCGAAAGGATGAAAGGTAAAGCTGACATCAACGGAAATCGAACTCAGAATGTAAAAATAGACAAAATGCCGCGAAGCATTTTGCCTGGCGTGCTAACGATTCTTATTTCTTTATTGCCCACAAGAGGCTAAACATAGAGAGGACAAACAAGGACAGACAAAGGGATTAAGTCAATTATATCGATCCCAGTGCGTAACTAGTACTTATTTAATCGACCCCGAAAGGATGAAAGGCAAAGTCGACCTCGGTGGAATTTGAACTCAGAACGTAACCGCAGACGAAATACCTATTTCTTTACTACCCACAAGGGGCTAAACACAGAGGGGACAAACAAGGATAGACATAGGTATTAAGTCGATTATATCGATCCCAGTGCGTAACTAGTACTTATTTAATCGACCCGAAAGGATGAAAGGCAAAGTCGACCTCAGCGGAATTTGAACTCAGAACGTAGCGGCAGACGAAATACCGCTAAGCATTTCTCCCGGCGTGCTAATGATTCTGCCAGCTCGCCACCTTTAGGAGTTTGAGTATTGTAATGCAGTGTACCGCTCTACAACTTCACCACCTTTAAACACAATATTAGACATCTCAGCACCAGGAAACAGCAATGACGTAGCACCCAATTCCCCCGCGTCTGTACAACATCAAGTATAAAATATAATTTATTGAACGCTGATTAGATCATAATTACATTAAATTTTTGGTGAAGCTGAAATAACTTCAAACGGAGTTGATAGCAATGATAAGGTTTAGGATGTAAGAAAGCTGACAGAAGAAACTTCAAGATGAGCGTGGGAAATATAATCACAGATCCAAAGCAGCAAGACTCCAGGAATCGTCTATCGATCCATTTGCTTAAACAACTGAATTACAAAATCATGTACGCTCGGTTATAATAAGAAACATGTTAGATGGACGGTGTGAAGACAGTTGCTAAATCTATTATAGTTTTAACATAAATACTGGACCGAAAGTTTCAGGTATAATGGAGAAGGGTTGAACTTACTCGGAAAAACCATCCTTATAATTAGACTAGCGTGTGATTGCCAAATAATATGTGTGTAGTGATGCATTAGTTGTGTTTCAAAGTCCGAATTGATAATAATGACACGGTAGTTTTCGTAAGAAACCTAAGTGACTCACATATATTTACACATGGATACACGTAGAAAATTAAGTACAAACGTGCACGCGTACGGAGCCACTTCCTACAAAAAGGAAATGAAAAGAAAACAACACAAAACCTCAATTAAACATGCATAAAGCACAGACATCGCTCGTCGAACAAACATACAATGGTACAAGCATAAATTGCATATAGTAAACAATCAATAATATGTGCATACTTAGGTATGAACATCACAGATAAACGTACAATACTGAGTCAGTGACGGAGTGTAGAGTTATATAAATTCACTTGAACTGCAAGAAATAGTAGTCAAATCTCCCGCAAATTTCACTGTACCACTTAAAAAATTGAAGATTGACACACTCCATTAAATAATGTAGTCCAAGATACTCCGTGTCTGAAAAGCAAACTAGCAAATAAAAGACTGAATCGTAGTTCTCAGGGAGATTCAGCGGGACACAGAATATGACAAAACTGGCCTTTTAAAGAACAGCTACGTGAACTGGAGCAACGTGAGATAAAGCGTCTTGCTCAAGGACACGACGTGTCACCAGGAATCGAACTCGCGACCTTACGATCGTGAGTGGAATAGCCTAACCACTACGCCACGCGCCTTCATACAAAGATAAATACATACATATTCATGCACACACACACACACGCACACATATACAACAGACTTCTTTCAGTTTTCTTCTATCAAATCCACTCACAAGAGTTCAGTTGGCCCGTTGCTATAGTAGAAAAGACTTGCCCAGGTTGCCTCGCAGTGGGACTATAAACTCGGAGCCATGTGGTGTGGAGTAAACTTCTTACAAAATAACCATATATATATATATATATCACCATGATCACCGTGACCGACCAGGCTATCAGATGTTGTTACACATCGCTGGTCACAATGCGCTTCGCATTGTTTTGGCCTTCAAATGACGCCACCCCGCTGGCTAAGCGAGCAGGCCAACAGAAGAAAGAATGAGAGTTGTGGCGAAAGAGTACAGCAGGGATCGCCTCCACCCCTGCCAGAGCATCGTGGAGCATTAGGTGTTTCCGCTCAATAAACACTCACAACGCCCGGTCTGGGGATCGAAACCGCGATCCTACGACCGCGAGTCCGCTGCCGTAACCACTGGGCCATTGATAGATAGATAGATATAAACAAATTGGACCACATCTGTAGATCTTTTTTTTTTTTTTACATATCCCCTGAAACGGTCTTAACTTTTGCCCTTGGTTCAAATATAATTGACTAACTGTAGTGATGGATAGACTTTGGTCAATTCCACTGCGGGCAACAGGTGGAGGTCTCTACAATCTTTCATTAAGTACATTAAGAACCCTATGGTTTTGTTTTGGGATAAATATCAACTAGCGCAATTTACGAAAGCATAAGTGCTATTATCTTCCTAGACATATTGGTAATTTCTTGTCTTATATGAGTGCTAACTTCCTTTCACTACTTTTCAAACATTCTGGTTCCTCCTTTATATAAAAATATCCCGTAAATATTCCCCTAGGCTACTGCTAGATCACTCTATAACCTATCAACTTCAAAGCTCCACGCTGGAAGATGGTGTGATATATTGAGCCTTCTGGCATCTTCTCGAGGCTCTGTTCTTTCATATTCCCCCTTCTCTTAGTTTATTTTATTTTACGCATTTGTATTCACTCTGATAAAGATCCATGTACTAGATCGAATATCCTATGAAGACGACGAGTATTATTTTGGAAATTCTTTTGTAAGCACCGACTGGCATTGGAAGCGGAAACGGCCGTAAGAAATGTTATGTCATAGAAATGTTATGTTATGTTTTGTATTAAAAAATAATCTATAGATGTGGTCCAATTTGTTTGTTGATCAAAAGTTTTCTCCATTTTCTATTTAAACTTGATTCCTGATAAATTTTTGTTTATTCTGTTGTTACCTGTACCCTACGAATATTAGTGTGCCTGCATACCCATTCCCAGGGATAGCACAAGTAACCGATACCTATAGTTTATGGGACACGGAACAGTTTATGGGACAAAACAGCAGCTTTGACGGACAGAGATTGGTCGATACCACCGGCATCAGTACATGACTGGTACTTTATTTCATCAGCCTGAAAGGATTAATGACAAAGTTCACCTCGACGGGATTTGAACTCAGAACGTAAAGAATCAAAAGAAATACCACGTGGCATTTTCTCCGACGCTTTTTATGATTCTAATAGCTTACCGCCCTAATAATCCTTTCTACTATAGGCACAAGGACTAAAATTTTGTGGGAGGGGACTAGTCGGTTTCATCGACCCCAGTGCCCAAATGGTAATTGTTTCATTGATTCCGAAAGGATGAAAGGCAAAGTCGACCCCGGCGGAATTTGAACTCAAATCACCGCTCTAATAATACATTTTTTTTTATTTGTCTTGAGTGCGTGTACTCATAAGGCCGCTTTCTCGATTTCTTTGACGTTTAAGTGACCAAATTCACAAAATTCCACCGTCGTAGGGTTACTCTTTTATAGGTGAGTGGACTGGGCCAACGAGAAATGAAGTATTTTGCTCATGAGCACAACGCCCTGCCTAGTTCGGAAATCGAAACCGCGAACTTGTGTGCAACACTCTAACCACTTGGCCACGAGCTTCCCGCCCCTAATAATATAGGAAAGTGGAAATACAGGCTGTTTGTTGTTTGGCTGACCGACAAACAACTAAACATATTCAATCTTGTAATGAAACATTTAATCAGAAATACAACTTTGAAAACTTCTTTCTGGAATCTAAACAAAATCGGAATACTATAAACTCAATAAAAGAGAACAACAAAAAATACTGTAAGAATTTATTTTAAAAAAAATACAATTTACGGAGAAGGTAGACGGATGTTTGCAACTCTACTGTGAACGCTAACTTCTTCGTAACCAAATTATATACTTGCCAATTAATTCATTTCCATTGGCTCTTTGTTCTTGAATTTGATTTTTGTGAAAAGTCTGGCAAATGAAGATGATGAACGAATGAATGGCCGTGCGGACGAGATTGATCACAGCTGTTCGTCAAGCTATGTATTCGTTGACAAAAAGTATAAACATAATCAAAACAAAGAATAAATCAGAGAGAAAGAGAGATAGACAGGCAGAAAAGGAAAGAGTTGGGGAGAGACGGACAGAGAGAAAGAAAGAGAGAGAGAGAGAGACAGACAGACAGATAGATGGACAGATAGATAAACAACTAAACAGAAGAAAAAAAAGAGAGAGTGAAAGAAATAACATTTGTTCGGTTTACTTTGATACTCGAAACCTTATAAATAACAATAATACGTTTTCACACAGATCGGAAACTGGAGATAAATTAAATATGTCCAAGGAATTTCATTACTAGAAATTAGTCTTTCGATCGCTTCCATCGGGGGTTGGAAGATGTGTGTGTGTGTGTGTGGGAGGGGGTAATGAAAGAAAATAGAGAGGCAATGCTCCTCCTTGGTGGAGTATACAAAGAATTCGGAATTGAGAGTATAAAGTATGTGTGTAGTTCTGGTTTGTTGTTTCGAGTCAACACCGATAATCTATAATGACGATACTACTACTACTACTACTACTACTACTAAAACTACTACTACTACTACTACTACTACTAATAATAATAATAATAATAATAATAATAATGATAATAATAATAATCCTTTCTACCATTGGCAGAAGGCCTGAAATTTGGGGGGAAGGAGGGCAGTCGATTAGATCGACCCTAGTGCTCAACTGGTACTTATTTTATCGACTCCGAAAGGATGAAAGGCAAAGTCGACCTCGACGGAATTTGAACTCAGAATGTAGCGACGTGCGAAATGCCATTAAACATTTCGTCCAGCGTGCTAACGATTCTACCAGCTCGCCGCCTTGGACCTCCAATGCCCCGATGCAATACCAGGCAGTGGTTCTTAATGCTCTGATGTAGTACCAGGCAGTGGCTCTCAATGCCCTGATGCAGTATCAGACAGCGGCTCTCATGGTTTCTGATCTTAACTGATTGGAAGTGTTATCATGTACATTGTTTTGTCTTGGTATAAAAGATGGGCTACAGCAAATATTCTGCTCAATACCACAGATTTGCTTGTCAGTTGTTTGACCGTAACCAGTTGAGCATATCCCTTAGTGGCTGACGATAAGTGCATCTCTGGTCACGAGCAGAAGTAGTGGCGGAGCATCATAGCCATGTGTTGAGAGGAATTCTTTGGGGTTTCAATAATTCACCTCTGGAAACATGGGTGTTTCTTTCATCATCCTTAAACAAACCTTATTCAGGGATCTTTTGAGCAAGATGGGCTACTCAACCTGAAGAAAATTCTAACTGGGCCCCACTTGCAAGATCATGTGCTGTATATCTTGATATAAGATCACCATGTCGCGCACATGCGGTTGTGATGCATGTGCCTGATGTACCCTTATCAGATGGGTAGTCATAATGTATATATTGGACTTCGTATAATCGTACCCCAGTATCACTTTGATGGTATGCGCTACATTCTCACTCAACAGCAACAACAACAACAACAACAACAACAACAATGATAATAACAACAACAACAATAATAATAGACAATACGAAGAGCGCGATGCGATTGCAATAGATATTTTATTGGTTGAATGTGTAAACATGAAATTCTCCTGTTGACGGACCGAACGTGTGATACTAAACAATTCCGGTAGGTGGCCATTTACGTTGACCCCCGAGCAGGTGCCGCAATGCATTGCAGCAATCCAGCTTCTGAAAACGGGTCCAAAATCGTCCACTTTAAGGATGTCTTCCAAGTAGGGATGATCGGCCCAATCGAAAGCTTTCGGCTGATCTAAATTGATTAGGGCCCTACCGAAGCCAGCTTTAATCCTCGACCTCTCTACAATGTATAGCACAAGGTGGAGGTTGTCGTGAATATACCTGCTCGGGATTGTATACGTTTGCACCTCCCCGACCAGACTACTGACGACAAGCGCCAAATTTTCGCTAACACTTTGGTGAGAATCTTAAACTTTGTGTTTAGCAGAGCTATGCGGCGAAAATTCCCTAGCACGTCCCCATTGTCGGCATCCTTTCTCAGCAGCGTTACCACACTCCAGCTAACAGCACTAGGAATTCTCTCATTCTGCTGCCAGTTACTGTAGATGACTGCCTAGAGGCTGCCAAACAAATCTGGCATGAATACAATAGAATTCGTACTACAGACTATCCAAACCAGGTGATTTGCAACTCGTGCAATCGCTCATCGCCTCCCGTTTTTCTGTGACTGTAATCGGCATTTCGTAGAATCCCGTCCAGGTACGAAGTATAGTCCGCTACCATCGCTGACCTATCACCGTCTCCAAACAGTCACGCAAAGTGCTGCTGCAAAGCTGCACACATCTGCTCAGAGCCGAGTAGTCCGCGCCCGTCCTGATCCGTCAAAAATTTGTTCGTGGTTTTGTTTCCACGTCGCGTCTGACAGCGCATCTGTGCCTGCAGAGCTTGTGTCGAACCGGTAGCGCACCCCAGTAGCACTGCCAAACCAAAGACATCTGGAAATTATCCACGATAGTTCCCGACCGGAAAGTCCTCCGGAACAGTTCGTTCTCGTCGGCGCCCAAAGTTTCCCCAAGAACGTCGTCGCACTTCCCCGCCACTAATCCTCTATAAATTTCTAAAGCAGAACAACAACGACAATAATAATTCTTTCAACTATAGGCTCAAGTCCTGGAATTTGTGGGGAGGGCTATAATCGATTACAACGACTACCTTGCGCAACTTGTACTTATTTTATCGACCCCGGAGGCATAAAAGGCTTAGTCGACTTTGGCCGCATTTGAATTCAGAGCATAAATACGGAAGAAATGTAGTTAAGTATTTTGTCCGTACGGTAATAATTCTGTCACCATGCCGCCTTAATAACAATAGTGATAATAATAATAATAATATCATGGGCTGAAGCAAAGATTCTGCTCTATATCACAGATTTACTTAACCTTAACCAGTTTGACCAGTTCAGCATGTCCCTTAGTGGCTGACAATATGTGAATATCTGATCACGAGCAGAAGTAGTGGGGTAGCATTATAGCCACGTGCTATTTGGGGCTTGAGAAATTCACCTCTGGAAACATGGGTGTTTCGCTCATAATTATTAAACAAATCTTATTCAGGGACCTTTTGAGTGGGATGGGCTGCTCGACCTGAAGAAAATTCTAACTGGGCTCTATCTGAAGGGTCATGCTCCGTTTATCTTGATAAGATTTTACTATGTCACGCATATATGGTTGTGATGCATGTGTCTGGTGTGCCCGCATGAGACGGGTAGTCATGATGGGTATATTGGGCTTCGTATATTTGTACTGCAGCGCCAGCAGAGAGAGGGATTGGCCGAAACCATTCATCTGAGAACTTGACAGTTGCCTTATTTTGTCGACCTTGAAGGGATGAAAAGCAAAGTTAAGAACAGTGGATTTGAACCTAGAATGTAAAGAGCCAGAATGAATGCCTCAAAGCAACAACAACAACAACAGTGGTGGCGCAATGGCCCAGTAGTTAAGGCAGCGGACTCGCGGTCGTAAGAACGCGGTTTCGATTACCACCACGAGGCTCCGGTGGGGAGGGATGGTGAACCCCGCTGTACTCTTTCACCACAACTTTCTTTCACTCTTTCTTCCTACTTCTACCACAAAGCAGAGGAACCATGGTGTAACCCACTATGGTGTGGTAAATTTTCAGACCCTAGTCTAGATTGCGAATCCTCTGTACCCCAGGATGGTTCAGCTACCCACCCGTTAAAAAAGCCACCGTTTACGGAATGAGGATAACAACGTAGCTTTGGCGCCCGTGCAACCGCCAGTCTATCGCGTGTGGTGGGTGGATATTCAAGTTGACACACACATTCTTAGTAGCTTAGAGTAGGCTCGAATTAGAGATTATTCTTTGTGGCTAATGGCGTGAGTCCTGATTAGAAGGCGAAGAAGAAAGACAGCAACAACATTAATCACAACAACCACAACAACAGCAACCACAACAAATACATGATCAAGGAAAAGAGGCAGAAGTTGATCAGCCAATCAATATGAAGCGGCAACGAGAAGAAAAAAATCAGTTCTGCTTTAAATGCAATAAAATATAGAAAATGATAAAAGTAAATCTTTCGCATAGATGACATACGGTATAAATTCGATAAAACATTAGATTTACCTTTTACTCTCGGTTTGTTATTAAATGAAGGCGAAAATAAAAACAAAGCTATGAGCAGAGAGTGTTTCGAGCTTATAAAAGTCTTCTTCCCACCAAATTAAACTTCGCAGTTAAACATCACAGAATCATCTCCGCAATCTGGCGAATAATCAGTCACTGTAGTTATGGTCAAATAAATAGCGTAAAACTATGGAACGTACGGAAGGATATTTAGGGGGGGAAAACAACAAGCAGCAGAGAATTTCAGATGAACAGGAAAAATATTTAAAAAAAGGGAAAAAGGAAAAAACTAAAGAGGTGGTAATACACAAACAATCCACGTTGCATCAGAACACACATACACACACATATTCACATTCACACTCACAAACACACACACACACACACACACACACGCACGCACACATGCACGCACGCACAAACATATTCACAGGCACACTCATTCACACACATGCACAACACACATACACACTCTGACACACACTCTTACACAGGCGTAGGAGTGGCTGTGTGGTAAGTAGTTTGCTTACGAACTACATGGTTCCGGGTTCAGTTCCACTGCGTGGCATCTTGGGCAAGTGGCTTCTACTTGGGCCGACCAAAGCCTTGTGAGTGGATTTGATATGTATGTATGTATGTATGTATGTATGTATGTATGTATGTATGTGTATATGTTTGTGTGTCTGTGTTTGTTCCAGCATGGCCACAGTCAAATGACTGAAACAAGTAAGAGAGTAAAAGACAGCGAGATAAGTGAATAGGGAGGTTGTTCCATACGGCAATGTTCTTCTCAGCCAGGAACTGCCGGTTGCTCAGGGCGCTAAGAGCAAGTGCGCCGTCAGGGTGAAGCAGCTACGATTTGTCTTGCTACAACTTTCGTCTCTTCTCGCGCACTGAGCGAAGTAAAACGCCGCAGGATCACATTGTAAGCTTGCTGATTGATTTTCTGGCCCTGTGGTGAGCGCTCACCGTAGGACAATGCCTCTCACTTCGAAGAACGTGGTCAACATGAATCTGACTTTTGACTGACTGTCTTACTTTCTTCAGCCTTGGCGACGTCAGAGAATTCCACTGACAGCTCTGACGCGTGGCTTCCGGGTCAACCCTTCGAAGCAAGTCCGGTTCAGTTTGAAGACATTCGATGATATCCTGACACTCATGAATGCGGCGCTCTTTCTGATCATTAGCAGCTTTGGTAACCATTTTTGCGCAGACTTTCCGCATGTCCAAATCTTCAGTGATAATCTTCTAAATACTGTCCTATTTATGTCCAACTGAACTGCGATCATTCAAACAGTCAACCGACGATCGCGAAGCACCACCTACTTGCCTTACCAGCTCGACATTGACCTTAGTCCAGCTTATTGAAGCCTCCTGCTCCTGGAGTCATCTTCCACTTCCTCACGCTCCTCTTCGAACCTCTTGTGCCACTGAAAAGCACGTGTGCGTGAAATGGTGTTATCTTCATACACTTGCTAAAGCATTTTAAGTGCTTGTGACAGAGTTTCTCCCCAAAGAACCAAAAGTTTCAGGTTTTTTTTAGTTGCTCGGTGTTCGTCTTTCGTTCCTCAGTACTCATAGCTGAACGACCTGAAAAAGAGGTGTAAACGAAAGCATGTGAAAAGGTATGCAATAGTTGCAGAAAGTTAAGATGATAGTTTATATACTCCCAAGATAATCATGTTACATCATAACACAATCCGCGTATCCCTCTTTCGCCCATAGCTCACACAGCACACTCAGTTTCGTTACTTTTCAGACAGACCTCGTAGTTATTAAACATCAAGTTGCTATGGGGGATGAGGCACGGAATAAAATAGGAATCAAAGGAGTCAAAAGATAAAAATGATGGTTGAGAACTACTGCTTTAATTAGTGGAATATTAAGTTGTTTATATCATAATCCAACAATAACCCAAAACCGTGCGGAAGCCCGTTAGATAACTCTTTTACTTGTTTCAGTCATTTGACTGTGGCCATGCTGGAGCACCGCATTTAGTCGAGCAAATCGACCCCAGGACTTATTCTTTGTAATCCCTAGTACTTATTCTATCGGTCCCTTTTGCCGAACCGTTAAGTTACAGGGATGTAAACACACCAGCATCGGTTCTCAAGCGATGTTGGGGGGACAAACACAGACACACAAACATGCACACATATACACATAAATACATATATATATACATATATACGACAGACTTCTTTCAGTTTCCGTCTACCAAATCCACTCACAAGGCTTTGGTCGGTCCGAGACTATAGTAGAAGACACTTGCCCAAGGTGCCACGCAGCGGGACTGAACCTGGAACCATGTGGTTGGTAAGCAAGCTACTTACCACACAGCCACTCCTACGCCTATGATAAACAACACTTTTTAAACTCAAGGCACCAGTCTTAACACATTGCCTCGCGCTGATTTTGCCTGATAATCTTACGGGTATAAGCTCCCATGAAATACTCAACCACTTCTAAGTATAATAGAACTCATGGTCAAAATCGACAGAGGACCCATGTGTTCTTATTAAAAACTTTCTGCACATACTTTTTTCTCCGTACCACAGTTCATCTAGTTTTCGTGAAGAGGGACCAGCGCTCTGACGAAGATACCTCTGATAAATTAAAGCTTTTATCAGGAAATGTCTTTCATATGATCAGAAACCAGCAATAAACTTAGAAATAAGAGATAAGCATCAGTTCAATTACTTGCACTGAAATACCAAGTGTTGTAAATCGATTTATTTAAACTGATTATAGAGGTGAAATATGTCATGTTCTTTGATATATCCTACATTCTTTACACACGCACGTTTTGAAAATATACACAAGGCCCAAGCGTAGGTGTTGCGATTAAAAATCTCACTTCTCAGTCATGTAATCTTGGGTTCAGTCCCACTGCACAGCACCTTGGTTAAGTGTCGTTTCTTAATAGCCCCGGACTGCTCAAAGACTTGTGGGTGAATTTGGTTGTCGAAAACTGAAAAATGCCGGTCGTATATGTAGGAGAATAATCTAAGACGTCGCCCAGCATAAATATGCGTCTGAACGTGTCTAGACGTGTTCAAAGTAAAAATGCAAATATTCACACCTGATCTCGCTGTAGGCGGTGAAAACAATAATTTGAGATGTACATGCATACATACATACATACATACATACATACATACATACATACATACATACACGCATACACACATACATACATACATACATACATACATACATACATATATATATATATATAATATATATATATATATATATATATATAATTTCTATATATATATATATATATATAATAATTATAATAATAATAATAATAATAATAATAATAATAATAATAAAAACTAGGCGCAATTCATTTAAAGCTTTCAAAGCGGTGCCCCAGCATTGCCGCAGTTCATTGAGTAATCAAGGTAAAGAGATATACATCTCTCTCTCCCTCTCCTCTTTCTCTCTCTCTCTCTCTCTCTCTGTGCATCTAATCGATCACTTCTCCCACACTTTATTTGTCTGTCTGCCTATGTCTATCTGTTTGTCAGTCTATCAACCAGTCAGTCTGTCTGTCTACCAGTCATTCTGTGTGTGTGTTTGTGTGTGTGTGTGTGTGTGTGTGTGTGTGTGTGTGTGTGTGTATGTGTGTGTGTGTGTACGTGTGTGCGTGTTTATCCGTCTGTCTTTTCCACTTTCTATACACCAGAATCAGAGGCTAATCCATTATGCGTTAACTCGTTTCGCTGATTATTATGTATGCTCTATATCTGGTCAGATAGTTGTAAAACAAACAGGATATAGATATACTGAGATGAGTACCGTTTTAATGACGTTTTTCAGAGATTCGCTGTTGTCTTTGTTCAAATGTGTAGGAGCACACCCACGTAAAAGCATCCTTACGCACCTACACACACACACACACAAACACACACACACACATAATACACACACATACACACATATATACACATATATATTTATATATAAATATGTCTAGATCGATCTATCTATCTATATATATATATATATATATGAGTGGCTGTGTCGTAAGTAGCTTGCTTACCAACCACATGGTCCCGGGTTCACTCCCATTGCGTGGCACCTTGGCCTTGGGCCGACTAAGGCCTTGCAAATGGATTTGGTAGACGGAAACTGAAAGAAGCCCGTCGTATATATGCATATATATATGTGTGTGTGCGTATATGTGTATTTGTGTTTGTCTCCTCAACATCGCTTGACAACCGATGTTGGTGTGTTCAGGTCTCCGTAAACTAGCGGTTCGGCCAAAAGACCGATAGAATAAGTACTAGGCTTACAAAGTCCTGGGGTCGATTTGATTCGACTAAAGGCGGTGCTCCAGCATGGCGGCAGTCAAATGACTGAAACAAGTAAAAGAAATTAAAAGAATAGAAGAATATACATATACATATATATATATATATATATATGCATACATACACACACACGCACATACATATATACATATACGCATACATACATGCATAAATATGTATGTGTATATATATATATATATTTACACACACATACAGGCAGATACATGTATAAACACACGTACGCAGCAATACATCGATACACCACTCATACACACACACACGCACACACGTATGTATATGTATGTATGGTATGCATGTATGTATGTATGTTTGAGTGTGTGTATATGCATATACATACACATATATATATATACTCACACACACAAACACACATATACATATACTTAAAAATGCGCGCACGTACGCACCGTTCAAATTTTGTGAATAGTAAAGCCCATGATTGGATGAAATAAAGGTAATCCACCGTTCTTTTCTGTATTTAATTTTTACGGAGATATTTTTTCCCCTTCAGATTTGTTTTATTATCTTGTAAACACTTTTATAGATTATAGGATATACGTGTTAGCAAGGGATGTAGGGAATATAAAAGGGAGAAAGAGAGGCATTGTGAGATAGAGGAGGAAAAGAAAGAAAAAAACTGAGAGAAATAGAGAAAAGAAGAAGAAGAAGAAGAAGAAGAAGAAGAAGAAGAAGAAGAAGAAGAAGCTGAGGAGAAAAAAGAAGCTGAGGAGAAAGAAGAAGAAGAAGAAGAAGAAGAAGAAGCTGAGGAAGAAGAAGAAGAAGAAAAGAAGAAGAAGCTGAGGAGGAGAGGAGGAGGAGGAGGAAGAAGAAGAAGAAGAAGAAGAAGAAGAAGAAGAAGCTGAAGAAGGAGAAGCTGAAGAAGGAGAAGCTGAAGAAGAAGCTAAAGAAGAAGCTGAAGAAGAAGCTAAAGAAGAAGCTGAAGAAGAAGCTAAAGAAGAAGCTGAAGAAGAAGAAGAAGAAGCTGAGGAGGAGGAGGAGGAGGAGGCGGAAGAAGAAGAAGAAGAAGAAGAAGAAGAAGAAGAAGAAGAAGAAGAAGAAGCTGATGAAGAAGAAGAAGAAGGAGAAGAAGAAGCTGAAGAAGAGGACGAGAGGGAGACAGAAAGGAGAGAGAGAGAGAACAGTAAGCTTGTTTTCTCAGTTACCAAGTTATTGTGTAGTTGCGGTGAACAAGGAAAACCAAACAGCTGTTAAATCCACCAGAACTATCATAACCAGATGCCCAAAGCTAAGATTTATGGATTAAATATGTAAAAAAAGGAAAAAAAAAATTTAATGAAGTACAATGAAATATAGTAAAATAGATTCCGTATGGAGCAACTTTGTCAATAAGATTTCGCCATATTTTATAAGTAGCAGCACTTGAAAAACGCGTATGAATATTGATTAGAGTTCATTAAGGAGCAGATTGGCCGGTTAAGTTTATGGATTAGAACTACTTTAACGAGGGAGATGATGTCTGGGGAGAGGGAAGTGAGTCAAAAATTTATGCATGCTTAAACGTACGCTACAACGTATGTAAATATTGAGCAAACTCGGTAGATCCTAACAAGCATTAACCTCCGTCCGTATGACGTTGACCTCAGACCATGCACTCTCACATGAAGCAATTAGCGTTGGCCTGATCCAGAAGATAGGATCCTGTAGTATTAGAAGGACATCGGTTTTAGAAATGAACATACATATAGGTGTAGGAGTGGCTGTGTGGTAAGAATCTTCCTTACCAACCACATGGTTCCGGGTTCAGTCCCACTGCATGGCACCTTGGGCAAGTGTCTTTTACTATAGCCTCGGGTCGACCAAAGCCTTGTGAGTGAGTGGATTTGGTAGACGGAAACTGAAAGAAGCCCGTCGTATATATGTGTATGTATGTATGTATGTGTTTGTATATGTTTGTGTGTCTGTGTTTGTCGCCCCAACATCGCTTGACAACCGATGCTGGTGTGTTTACGTCCCCGTAACTTAGCGGTTCGGCAAAAGAGACCGATAGAATAAGTACTAGGCTTACAAAGAATAAGTCCTGGGGTCGATTTGCTCGACTAAAGGCGGTGCTCCAGCATGGTCACAGTCAAATGACTGAAACAAGTAAAAGTGTAACAGAGTATACAATTAATCATTCAAACTAAACTTATGTCTACGTGTGTGTCGCATATAGATCAGTGGTTCTCAACCGGGGTCCACATGACCCCTGAGGGTCCATATAAGATTCTGGGGGTTTCACGCAACAAATAGTAAATTGGGGATCTACAATAGTATTTCGAGGGCCCCTGAAAAATTTTGCTTTAGATGTATGTATTGCCAGAAACAGATAGGTTTTTTTCTCAAACGTTTTACATGGTTCAGCATACACAAGTTAATATGAGAAAAACAAAATTGGAATTTTGAAAGAAGTTTCTGTAAAACTAGTTTTTATATATCGAATGGCTATGTGGGTCCACCACAATAAAAAAAGTAATCACAGGGGTTAATAGATAAAAAAATGGTTGAGAACGCCTGATATAAATGATTTGTTTTCAATGTATTGCATAACAGCTAATAATTTTGGGGTAGAATTTGAACCTACAAATCGATGAGGCACCAGTCTAAGTTTTGAAAAATATATATCAGCTGCTCTGAGTTATCTAGTGAAATGGTTAAGACAATATCTATGAGGACTGAGGATTTTGCAGTTGTACTGAGCAGTGCAGGTACAGACTGTGTGTGTGTGTGTGTGAGTAGATAAATAGGTATTTATATATATATTTATAGATTTGCATTTAAATAGGTGGCGATTTTCTTTCTCCGACTTCCCTTCTTTGTACATTTTCTATATTTCTGATGAAGAGCTCCGCTCGAAAAGCGAAGTGTCCAATAACACTGTACTTAATCCACGTCCTCGCGTTGTTGTTTTTTCTTGCTTGTTCATGTTTGGATTGACTATATATATATATATATATATATATATATATATATATATATATAATATATATATGTGTGTGTGTGTGTGTGTGTGTATGTATATATATGTGTGTGTGTGTATGTATTATATGTGTGTGTGTGTGTATGCATGTATGTATATTTTCAGATAAACACGTGCATCTATATTATAGTTGGAATTTACAAAAACAAAAAACAAAAGACGAAGACAGGTGTGTAAACAACAAACAGTTGTATTAGTTTAACGTATATATCTGTACATATATGTACACACACACACATATATGTATGCATGTGTATGTACACATATGTGCACACATGCACATATATCTATCTATCTATCTATCTATCTATCTATCTATCTATCTATCTATCTATCTATCTATCTATCTATCTATCTATCACACGTATGTATAAGTATATATGATTTATTGGTATTGATTATTTTGCGAGTTTGAATAAGCATGTGTAAGAACAGATGGTGGCGATTAGATGGTTAAAGAGAGAGACAGAAACAGAAATAGAGTCTAAGCGAGTTGTAACCTTGTCGTACGTCTTTGATTATAAAACTGAGCAACAACGGTCACAGCTGAGAGGTCAGAGGGATTGGGTCATAGTTGGAGTACATTTTAACATCAGTCATTTGGTCCGTGTTCAATCTCGAAGGCATTGCTCTGGAAATAGAACAGAAATTGTGTTTTCGTGTAGTAAAATCGAAGAACAAACTAACATTTCGGTTATTGTTCTTTGTCGGAAAAGGAAATGGCCGAAGGGAAATTCTGCTGTCATTATTTCAAGAAATTCTATGTTGTCTACCGAAGCAGATGAGTTGGTAACATGCATAAAGATTAAGGCGTGGGCGTGGCTGTATGGCAAGAAGTTTGCTTCCCAACGATTTAGTTCCGGGTTCAATCCCACTGCGTGGCAACATAGGCAAGTGACTTCTCGGTCACCCAAAGTCCTGTAGGTGGACTTAGTAGATAGAAACTGAAAGTAGCTAGCCTGTCATATATATATATGTGTGTGTGTGTGTGTTTGTCAGTGTTTGTCCTCCCCACCGCTTCACAACCGGTGTTGTGTGGCTACGTCCCCGTGACTTAGCGATTCTGCCAGAAGACACCGATATAATATGTATCAGGCTCAACAAATTTAAGTACTGGGGTCAATCCATTCGACTAAAAGCTTTTCAAAGCGGTACCCCAGCTTGGCCGCAGTCTAATGACAAAAAGAAGCTAAAAGTTCAATGGGGCGGAACGAGACGATTAGGAGACTGACAATTTGGCACGTCCAAGTGGACAGTCAACCTGTTTAGGCGACAGTGCTGCAGACAAACCTGCGCAGTCGCACTCAGAAATATACGCATAGAGATAGATAGACTGAGAGAGAGAAAGACGTTAAAATTTGTTGAATGAACACGACTGACAAACACTGTTCCTTGTCCTCATACCCGTATATAGAAATATACTCATACATATAAACAGAGAGAGGGAGACGAAGATAGAGACAGAGACAGATAGAGAAGAGAGAGAACGACAGAAATATTTAAACGAACGAAACATTAACACGTTTGATTTCAAAGAAGTAACTCTTGAATCAACGACGCCATATAGGTGGGCGCCAAAACGGCTGTGCCATAACGTCTCGTAACCTCAAAGGGGTGTGTCTGTAATGTGGGTCGATGAATTTGCAATTGTATTGAGTGGAAGTCTTTGAGGATGTGGCTTTGTATACTGAAGATAGAGCCGTTAATGCAGTTATTTGGAAGTCATAAATTGTTATTCAGTTTTAGGAAGTTATTTCACGTTAAAGTAGTCGTATTTCAGTAATTTCAACCAATCAATGACGTGTATTTAGCTGAATAAAATTACTGCTGTTGTTTGTCAACAAGGAATTCCGGCGGTGTATTTTTCGTTTGTCACTGTTATTTATGACAACCCTAACCGTAAAACCCTAACCCTAACCCTAAAACCTTAACCCTAATTCTAGCTCTAAAAGCTTAAAGCTAAAACTAGTACAAACGCACGAACAATGTCATAAATAACAGTGACAAACGAAAAATACCGCCGATAGTTGTTGTTGACAAACAACGGCAGTAATTTTATTCAACTGAATACACGCCATTGATTGGTTGAAATTACTGAAATACGACAACTTTAACGTGAAATAACTTCCTAAATATAAGCTTTTCTCAAAAATACTAAGTGTAAAAGATGTTTTATAAGACACATTCTACCAGTGTCCGAATTCTGATATTGTTTAGTTACAAAAAAATTATTTCTTAAATCTATCGGTCAAAAGGTAAAGATCCCTTCACCCTCCTCCTTTGTCATTCTTTTAAACATTACCTGGAATTCAACCAATGGGATCTCCTGACTTTCCATTTCTACGGCGGCGACTGTTTTGGAGGCTGGTTAGCCTCCAAAGCCTCACTCTCCTCGAGAGAGCATTTTTCTTTTATTATCTCCACTGACATTTCGGTCGAGATAAATGAGAAGAAAACACACGAACAAAAAAACACAGTTCCAAGATTGGGTTGGGGAGCAATCAATAAGTTCAAATCCCACCACTGCCAGGGGGAGGGGTGTAGCTCAATGAAGCCAAAAACGGCTGAAAAAACACTTCTTTTTTCCAAAGGAAAAATTGTAGGATTCCATTCCTTTTTTTTTTCTGTTCAAAAATTATTTCTTCTCAAGGGGAACAACAGTTCAAATCATACTCCTGGAGGAGGGGCGCAGCTCAAACAAAGAGCCTAAAACGGCTGAATACAGTTTTTTTTTTTAATGAAATTGTAGATTTCCCCCTTTTTTCCCCACAGTTCAAGAAATAAATTCCTCGCAATAGGAACAACAGTTCAAATCCCACCCCCGTTTGGGGGTGGGGCACAGTTCAACAATGCATACAAAGGCTAAATTAAAAATGGACTCTGTTGAAGAATCCAATCAAATAAATAATTGTCAAATGGCTACAGAAATTTCACTATTCCCCGAAATACCGGGAAATAGAATAGTCCAACACAGCTTGCAAACAGGCAACAGTTCACAATAACAATTTTAAACAATAATTTTCAACAACAGTTTACAATAAATAACAGTTTCAAGAATAAAAATGACAACTCACAGAGCGCAAAAAATAAAACACGGCCGAAGTCTTCAACCGGAAGCAATCTTCTTTTATTCATTTAATTGGTCACAAGGGCCTTACACAGAAAGGAAGCTGCGGGCTGGACACGGACATAATGAGATGGGATGATGAAGGATATGATAATGATGAGGGCAACAGCAACGCCGATTGCTGTATACCCGAGCACATTGTTCTTTTATAAAACATTTTGAGGCAACAAACCTCTTACATAATAACACATTAAGGAGGCAATAGACCTCTTACATTTATGACATACAAAGCCATTTTGAGGCAATAAACCTCTTACATACGTCCATTTAGGAATCCGCCACGACAACATCGATTTCTTCGTCTGCCGTAAAGACATTATTTTCCAAATACGCCAGCTAAGCTAAGTTGAACTGTCTAAAGTCGTAAGACACCCGCTGTTTTTGTTCTGTTATTACTATTATTGTTTTTTGTATTTATATTCGTGTGGCATCGTCCGTTTTTCTGTCCTTGTTTCGTATACATTCGATCCTTTTTCTTAGCTTAGTTTTTCCTTGGGGCTGGCCGGATCGGAGCGATCTCAAGATTAATCAGCCGAAATTGCGAGGATGATCCGGTTCTTGACTGAAGATTAGAGGCTTCGATTGACCCGTCCGTTTTTTGTGTCATCTATTTGAGTGTTTTGCGTTCTCGTCCCATTTTGTATTTTTATATATATTTTTTATACATACAATCTTCTTGCCCGACCAGACTTCTTGCCACAACAAAACACCTGGGTGGCTCCAAGTCGTGCCAATCGGAGGCAATCTTCTTACCACCCAGCCACGCCATTTGAAACAATGAGGAAGAAAATGGAAGTTATTTAACATAAGGTGTATCAAACAAATCTACGTTTAACGACATTCTTGTCAAGCCCATCTATTTTTTGCTCAGGCATTGTGTATCACGGATTACATTATCCGATGTGCTCCTTTTATAAGACAGTATATTCAAAAGGGAAACTGTGAAACGGATCATATCAATCCGTTTCACTTAATTGGGCTTTACAGTTGGGTAGATTACAGAATGCATATAGTAAACAAAACAAAACAGAATTTATGAATAAATTCTCCTGTGTTTTTTTTTTTGCCTTACACGCCACCATCCCTATATACACATTAAAAAATTTTCATCTCCTATACTCTCTGACCTTAAAAATATTTCCCCACATTTCAGAGCTCTCTAAGATACATTTTATTGCGTCAAGAACCATCACACATGAGAGCTCCGTTGTTCAAATGTCTGTTTAAAATATGCTTTAGGTAATTCGAGAGCAAGATGCCTCTACACAAGCCTTATTTTTTTGGCCTTAGGGTCCATAATAGCTATTGTAAAATCTTACTTCAACAGATTCAATATCTGCTCGGGGGACGAAAAACTCATCTGAAATGGTTTGATGTTTATTGTGCATCATCTCTTAGTACAGATTCGTTAGAAACTGAAATCACAAACGCGTACACGCGCACACACACACGCACATACTCAGGCACATACATATAATATATACATATATAGATATACACACACACACACACATGATGGCACGTACATGCATACACACATATGCTCACGTATATACATATACACCTTATTACAATAAAAACTAATGATCACTGAGATATCAAGTACTTTATCACATTAAAGAATTCCATTATTTATTTTGTTCATAAATCTATTTTAATTGTCAAACCAATAATGTCTATACTAGACGAGTATGCGAAGGGGGGAAAAAGGGGCCAACTTCAATAAGCATAAATCAGTTGTAATAAATAAGCCAAATATAAATTTATGTGTGGAAGCAATTAACAATTGTATCGGAGAATATATTACAATGCATTGTAATATATGATTTCTAAAGTTCCTGACCGTGTGCCAATGTTAGGAAGTAACCCCTACAATTAATGAATCGAACCAACAACGATGGACTACACACACACACACACACACACACACACACACACACACACACACATATATATATATATATATATATATATATAATGGATGGCTTATTTACATTATTTACATTCGACAGATATTTGTGTTCATCTTGTTTGTTGTTAACACAGCGTTTCGGCTGATATACCCTCCAGCCTTCTTCAGGTGTCTTGGGGAAATTTCGAATCTGGGTTCTCATTCCTAAGGTATTTTTCGATGTTATTATTATTATTGTTATTATTATTATATTATTATTATTATTATTATTATATTATTGTTGTTGTTGTTGTTCAGGTCACTGCTTGGAATCGAACTCGGAATCTTGGGGTTAGTAGCACGCGCTCTTAACCACTACGCCATATCCGTCGAATGTAAATAATGTAAATAATGTACATAATTCCTCATCTCTTAAATATAGAACCATAATGGGTGGCTTGTTAGCAATTTAACAACCTAAAGGCAAATTTATAGACGTCACTAAAGTGACAGAGGGTACTAAATGGTACCGGCATTGCTAGAAATAAGAGTCAAAATAATTCAGTAGCCACAAACGCACTATGTGTGTGTGAGTGTGTGTGTTTTTGTATGTTTTTGAATATAGTGACAATGCAACACGTACTTTAAAAAATACTTTCACTATAATGTCTATAATTGTTGTTGTTGTTGAGAGAGAAATTCAGCGAGAGAGAGAGAGAGAGAGAGAGAGAGAGTGTGTGTGTGTGTGTGTGTGTTTGTGTGTGTGTGTGTGTGTGTGTGTGTGTGTGTGTGTGTGTGTGTGTGAAAGACAGAAGATAGACAGATTGATAGATAGATATATAGATAGATAGATAGATAGAAAGATAGATATATAGATAGATAGATAGATAGATAGATAGGTAGACTGTTGTCACCACAATATTTAAAGGGACTTTCCCTATATAACTGTCTTCGATTAAAAGAAGGTACGTGCATCATTATCAAATATTTTTACCGACAGCGTGGCGATGGACAAAGACCTAATTTTTATTGAACACATCTTCCAGTATTAATAAGAGTAACCAAGAGAAAATCCTCCGAAAAGAAAGCACACCACTTGAAATATTGCAACAGACATTTAAAATAAAACAACATTTGAAAAGAGGCAAAAATCGGAACACTGTCATGTCTGAATAGTAAAGTTCTTCAGATTTACATGAAGATTGGAACTGCTTTGCCCCACGCAGAAAATACAGGAGATGCTTAAAGATATTGTAAGCTTTTGTCCTGATAGGGACTAAAACTATTGCATTCTTTTATCTTTTACTTGTTTCAGTCATTAGATTGCGGCCATGCAGGGGCACCCCCTTGAAGAATTTTTAGTCGAATGGATCGACCCCAGTACTTATTTTTTAAGCCTGATACTTATTTTATCGGGCGCTTCTGCCGAACCGCCAAGTTACGGGTCCGCAAACACATCAACACATTTCGCTTTGGACCTCTCGTTAACCTGGACAAGGAAGCCCCAGAATTTTGTGGATTTTTTTGTTAACCATATACGTACCTTCTTTTAACAGTAGACTGATATATAGTGAGAGTTTCGTTAGTTACTACGGTGACAACAGTCTCCCTGTCTACCTATCTTTCACACACACACACATGCACAATCAAGCAAAACATACGCACACCTACCAAAACATACGCACTCACACACACACACACACAAATATGTCCATGTATGTACGTGTGTATGAGAGAGGCCAAAACCATCACATTCGCCGAGCAGTGGTGGTGGTGGTGATGGTGGTGGGTGGAACCAAACACAAGGGCACATACTCACGCACACGCTCGTACGCGCGCGCGCACACATATATACGACGGGCTTCTTTCAGTTTCCGTCTATCAAATCCACTCACAAGGCTTTGGTCGGTCCGAGGCTATAGTAGAAAAAATTCGCCCAAGTTGTTACGCAGTGGGACTGAACTCGGAACCACGTGGGAAGCAAGCTTCTTATTTTATTACTGCCCACAAGAGGCTACACACGGAGGGGACAAACAAAGACAGATAAACGGATTAAGTCGATTATGTCGACCCCAGTGTGTAACTGGTACTTATTTAATCGACCCCGAAAGGATGAAAGGCAAAGTCGACCTCAGCGGAATTTGAACTCAGAACGTAGCGGCAGACGAAATACCTATTTCTTTACTACCCACAAGGGGCTAAACACAGAAGGGACAAACAAGGACAGACAAACAAATTAAGTCGATTATATCGACCCAGTGCGTTACTGGTCCTTATTTTATCGACCCCGAAAGGATGAAAGGCAAAGTTGACCTCGGCGGGATTTGAACTCAGAACGTAGCGACAGACGAAATACCTATTTCTTTACTACCCACAAGGGGCTAAACACAGAAGGGACAAACAAGGACAGACAAAGGGATTAAGTCGATTATGTCGACCCCAGTGCGTAACTGGTACTTATTTAATCGACGCCGAAAGGATGAAAGGCAAAGTCGACCTCGGCGGAATTTGAACTCAGAACGTAACGGCAGACGAAATACCATTAAGCAGTTCACCCGGCGTGCTAACGATTCTGCCAGCTCGCCGCCTTACCTGTGTGGCAAGCTTCTTACCACACAGCCACGCCTACACCTTACAATGTATGAAACCCTTCCGTATCTTCCGCAGATATCTCAGTGTGACAAGTACTTCGCTCCTTAACCTGCACACTTCGTTTGAATGTGGCAGCTAGGAATAAATTCGCCTTCATCTGTATTAAGGAACAAAACAAGCAATGGCTTCAATTTTTCACCGATGTGGAGACAAGTTTATGCGTTGGCGTAAAACAAACAATTAGAGAAAAAAAAATCATAGTCTAAAATTATCCGAAGATATGAGCATTGTAAAGAAAATAATCATTGAAAAATTGCATCAGTTTCATGGAGAAGCGGATATCTCTTTCATATTTTCCGTTTGATGAAATTTTAAATAAATGACATGGCATTCGTAAACTTTATTCTTTCGGCAAAATGAATTCGGTAATTAAACAGCGGCTGAAGAATTCCGTTACAGTATTAATCATATTCACGCACGCATACACGCCCCCA
>NC_043010.1:48743286-48750786 GCF_006345805.1 Octopus sinensis | reverse complement strand
GCGTGTGTCCCCACCATCGCAACCGGTATTGGTATGTTTATGTCTGTAACTTTGCGGTTCGGTCAAAGAGGCCGATAGAATAAGTACTAAGCTTTAAAAAAAGTAAGTCCTGGGGATCGATGGTTTCGGCTAAAATCCTTGAAGGCGGTGCACCAGCATGGCCGCAGTCTAACCAAGTAAAATAAAAGATGTATGTATGTGCGCGCGCGCGCGCACGTGTGTGTGTGTGTGTGTTTGTGCGTGTGTGTGTGTGCGTGTGTGTGTGTGTGTGTGTGTGTGTGTGTGTGCGTGCGGGCGCACGCGCGGGCATGTTTATGTATGTTGATGTATATATTGCCACTATTGATAGCCCGCAAATATTTTCATGATAAGAATAATGCTGAATCTATTCCATAAGAAGTTGATTGTACGATATTTAAAAGAGGACAATATATTTTACGAATCCCAAGCGAAAGACTATTGTACAACCTTTTACCTTAAAATACACACTAAAAACCAGATTGTGTATAAGTTACAACTCGTGATACATAACAACAAAAGCAGAGGATGCCAACTCCATTGTTATATCAAATTGTTAATATATTTTTGTGCTGACATTGTGCCAATGGTTTGTCGGTCATGATCGTATTATTATCATTGTTGTTGTACAAGAGTCGATAGTATTTCTTACCTACTCTTCATCTAAATATTGTTGTCCTTGTACTAAATCAGAAATCGTTATCATTGATAATACACGAGATTGACAGATTATCCCCATATCAGTATCCTTGTTCAGCAGGCCATTGATTAAAGATGCTTCAGTTATAATTATTTTGACTTATTTCCAGACAAAGTCTATCAACGAATACATTATGCAGTATTTCATTATGTTTCAAAGGACAGTAGAATGTGAATTCAGGAAGATTTGGTAGCTATTTCTTCCCGATTTACTGACGACGTAGCGGCATCTTTGTTGTTCTGTTGCTTTGTAAATTGAAAGGCAAAATTGAGAAAGTGCGTAGCGAAGTTTTTTTTTTAAAAAAAAGAGAGAGAAACCGGTGAAATCCTGTAACATTTTGTTACATAAGACTTTCTCTAACAAAGAAATTCAATGAAAATTCCTACCTTATTTAGTTAAAATATGTAAAAGAACAATATATAACAATGTAGGGGTTACTTTTTCCTCGTAAATCTTTTATTAGAGGTGGGATGCCTTGCTATGTTAAGTATTAGTATACATATCATATCCATATATATGTAGTTTAACCTTTTTTTATAAATGCTAATTAACTGACTAATTATTTAGTGGAAATGAAAAAATCTAGTTATAACTGGTAGAGTCAATATTTATATATATATATATATATATATTATATATGCATATATATATATATCTATACATATATAAAATTAAATTAAGGGTAGAAATTGATGTTAATCAATTAAAACCTGTGGCTTAGCATATTTAAAAATCCGAAGATTAAAAATTATGTTACATACAAAATTTAGAGGACTGACCACTAATTTTTTTTGAGAACACATTTTTTGTGGTAATGGCGATTTGACGTCTATGTTTAGCATATAGAATGTCCACTTTAGTGGTCATTCCTCTTAATTTTGCATGTATATATATTATATATTATATATATTATATATATATATAATATATATGTGTGTGTGTGTGTGTGTGGTGTGTGTGTGGGTGTGTGGTGGTGTGTGTGGTGTGTGTGTGTATGTATGTATGAATGAATGTATGTATGTATGTATGTATGTATCGATTCTACCAGTTCTGTAGTCGATAAAGAAAATAGTAACTGTCAACAAATACGGTGGGGGGTTGATTGAATCGATTAAGCACCCGTAAGGAATGTCCCAGAGTGGCTTCACTGGAACCAGGAAAGGAAAAGAGTAACTGAAAAAATTGCAATGATTCCATATTTCCTACATATTTTAAACAGAAACTGATTTGGTCAGCAATACCTCGAGAAGTAACAAAAACGTACTAAATACTTCCTCTCTGACAACTAAGACGAGCAGGCGACATAATATTTTCGTACTTTTCACAATCGCTAATTGAAATTCTTGGAATTTACAAATCAATATGTGATAATCTTGATTACTTTGTTGAGTAAAGATGCTCCGATCCTGGTGCATACTAATCTATTTTCTGTTCAGTTCGTAGATTAAAACATTACCGAATCTAATAGTATATGAAGGGAAGTGTTGATATCCTCACAGAGTAAACTGTTTGCCACTGAAACGGGGAAAGAAACGTGAGGTTTACTATGGAAAGGTTAGGGTGAGAGAGATGTCATAGTTTCTGTTTACAAGTAAATCTGGGATGTCAAATATAAAGCATAAAAGGGTAAAGGCGAGATCTTAGGATGTAAAGTATAAAATCAAACAAAAGAAAGGAGAATAAATAAATGTCGAACGAAAATTAAGAAAAGAAATAGGTGAAAGAGAATCGTAAACGTTCTGTTACTTTGCTTCATGAATGCGGAAATTAATTATTGTCTCAACAAGGTACACCCACAGATATAGTATGTTCGACAATCCAGCAATGGATTCGAGAGAAACCTGACCTTGAAGCAAGGAAAGCATTAAATTCATTCATATGAATAGTTAACACCAATTTAAAGGTTAAGAAAAGTCAGTTAGAATATAACCTCTCTATACAGGCGAAATCTACCTCTGCATTTGAATCATTTGCTATGATCTGAAAATCATGATATTAATTTATGCATAAACACGAATTTTCTCGGGGTATTCAATAACTCTTGATATCATATTTTTCGGGAGACAGCAATAACAACCACGACGGCAACAGTAAGAGAAAAATAATATTTTTAATAATAACGTTTTCTAACCTAGGCATACGTTTTGGAAAAGAAAAGGGCTGGAGGTAAGGTTGACCTTGGTGGGATTTCAGCCCAGAGAGTAAAGAGCTGAAACAAATACTACCAGGCATTTTGTTCGACGCTCTAATAATCTTACCGACCCAGAACCCTCCAGTGCTCTTCATAATGGTATAATATTTTACTTTATTGGCCTCAAGTGCTCGAAGTGATGCAAGGAAATACCATGTAATTTGAACTGGTGGCTTGCAAATACGCTTAGACCGAGGCAGGCAAGTTATAACGCAAACGATATGGCATGGTAGACGTTATATTATTAAAAAATTCATTACTCGTTTACTCTTTTACTTGTTTCAGTCATTTGACTGCGGCCATGCTGGAGCACCGCCTTTAGTCGAGCAAATCGACCCCGTGATTTATTCTTTGTAAACTCAGTACTTATTCTATCGGTCTATTTTGCCGAACCGCTAAGTGACGGGGACGTAAACATACCAGCATCGGTTGTCAAGCAATGCTAGGGGGACAACCACAGACACACAAACACACACATACATATATATATATATATATATATATATATATATATATATATATATATATATATATATATATATATATACATATATACGACAGGCTTCTTTTCAGTTTCACCGTCTACCAAATCCACTCACAAGGCATTGGTCGGCCCGGGGCTATAGCAGAAGACACTTGCCCAAGATGCCACGCAGTGGGACTGAACCCGGAACCATGTGGTTGGTTAGCAAGCTACTTACCACACATAAAAATCTATAAAGAAAAGACAAATAATTTCCTGAAGTAAAAATGGTATAGTTAATATATGCATTAATTAAAGCAAATTATAACTGAAACTGAAAAAGAAACAACTAAAGCATTTAGAGTTCGCGCCCACCCACAGGCGAGAAATCACAGGCAGGTCATCATTATTGATCTAACGAATGGCATAAATGTTGTTCTGAGGAAGGAGCTCTTCCTCACCCTTTTTGTTATTTTCTGTTTATATTCACCCCCTATTCGATGTAAACATCAACGATGTTCATTTTAGAATCCCCCGACTGTCCGGCATATTGAGTGTCTTCTACTATAGCTCTGAAATGATCACTGTCTTTTGAGTGAATTTGGTAGACGGAAAGTGCGTTGAAGCCTGTTGTGTATTTGTGTATGTGTGTGTGTGTGTGTGTGTGTGTGTGTGTGTGTGTGTGTGCATCTTCGTGTTTGGTTTATGTCCCCGTAACATAGCGGCTCGGCAAAAAGTAACTGATAAAATTAGTAAGATAAACTTACTTAGAAACGGATGCGTGGCGTTCAATCAAATAATAATATAAATAATATAAATAATATAAATAATATATATATATATACATATATATATACATACATATATATATACACATATATATATGCATATATGGGTACAGGACGTCACCAACAGTACGCAACATGAAATACGAAAACAAATGAGTTCAATACGCAAACAGCGAGAGAAACAAATGGAAAACAGGACAAGTAACACAAAGAACGACCCTTCATCAGTTGTTGGCCGTCTATCTACTCATTTCAAGCACTGAACGACAATATGAGTCTTCGAAAACAGTTGCTCTCATAAGTACCAAAATTAAATTTTTGATTTATAGAGGGTCAAATTTGGGAGGGAAAATAGGGCAGTGGAGGCATACAAGGAAACCGAATCCAATGACAGAAACAATACATGGAAACCGCAATCAAATGACTGAAAAAAATAAAAAGAATAAAAGATTATAGACACTAGCGTATGAGTCGGTGGGCTAATGTTTCACCTATTATTTCTGCTTACTGTTCCACCTCGATTTCAATCTTCAAACACAGCTCGGCCAATGGGTGCAACGTTATCCATCATATCTCCTTGAAACTTCCTAAATTACTCCTTTGAAATTATACTGAATCTTGCTTTAAATTTGATTAGGATTTGATGTGAGCTCTCTCTTTGTCCACTCTCGAATAAATTCGTGGAGCAAGAATAGAAAGAGAGTTTATTAGCATAGGGCTGCCATAATTCCTTCTGAACCTAGTTCCTATGCACATTTCTACATTCTTTCTTTGAAGCAATATAAGTACATGTACTTTTCCCACAACTGTTTTCACTGTATGTATGTATGTATGTATGTATGTATGTATGTATGTATGTATGTATGTATGTATGTATGTATGTATGTATGTATGTATGTATGAAGGTGCGTGGCTTAGTGGTTAGCGTCTTCAGACTACAGCATTACAATCGTAAGTCAGATTCCCGGGAGTGAATTAAGCAAGGCACTTTATTTCCCATTGCTTCAGTCTACGTAGCTGGCATAACGAGTTTTACCTGTAATTCAAAGGTGCCAGTCTTGTCTCATTCTGTCTCGCTGATTCTCCTTGAGAACTATGTGAAGGGTACGCGTGTCTATGGAGTACTCAACCACTTGCACGTTAATTTCACGAACAGGCTGTCCGTTCATCGGATCATCTGGAAAACTCGTTGTCGTAACCGACGGGAAGCCAGGCCTTTTATATGTATGTATGTATGTTTGTTTGTATGTATGTATGTATGTATGTATGTATGTATGTATGCATGCATGTATGTATGTATGTATGTATGTATGTATGTATGTATGCATGCATGCATGTATGTATGTATGTATATATGTATGTATGTATGTATGTATGTATGTATGTATGTATGTATGTATGTATGTATGTATGTATGTATGTATGTAAGAATCTCGCTTTGCAAGCACGAAGTACTTTATTTCATAAACCCCAGAAGAAGTTTATAAAATAAAATACCAGTGAAGTGCCTCAGTAATATCATATGCAGCAGTACTCATGCACTCAAATTTTATGGCTTTATGTCGACCTTAGAAACATTAGCCGCTGAATTGACATAGTCATTAGAGTATCGGATAGAGCACTTTTGTGAATGTTTGTTTTGGTATTCTGTTCCACAAATTCAAATCCTGCTTCAGTTAACGATGTCTTACATCTTTCGGAAGCCGATGAAGAATATGACTATCTTGTTATTTAACCGGAATTAATTTGCGTATCAGTATTAACATATATTTCATCAATGCTGTCAAGGACAAGAATATATTAAAAAAATGGCAAATAATGATCTCCAAATAAGAATTGTTTGTTGGCAACAAAAGCAATGATAAAACAGTTACAACATCAACAACTGCTTCAATGAACAATGATTACAATATCAATAAAAAACAAGGATATAATACCAAAACATCACCTACCACCACCACCACCACAACCACCACCACCAACAAGAATAATTGTCATTATTTTTCTCCATGAATTAAACGTTGGAAGTGAGACAAATCAGTTGAAAGGGAAATAATGAAACAACATGCAAAAAAACATTAAAAACACACTCAGTGTTAGAAATGTCAAAAGCAACAAGAAGAATATCAGAAACAACACGTACTAATACTAGAACAACCATGGAAACCTTCCCCTCCACTGAATTGAAAAAATTGTTCCTCTTTTGGTTCCACTTTCAAATAACCTGCCACGTAACATTTCGCTCTATCACCTGGACGAACGTAATCTAGACGCCATTTTTTCCTCCATTGTCATTATTCTGTTTACTAGCCATTCTTCTAAAGCGCACATTTTCTTGTACCAGTTTCATATCGGGTTGTTATGAGATCACAAATCCAGCCAGTGTCAGACACTGAAGAAGGGCTTTTTGTTTCAGCTGCAAGTCTGCATATCGCCCTCATCGATTGCTTTCCTCTTCCTCCTTTTCCTCATTAGGATCTCAGCACAAGATACTACGCTACTGCTGAATTGGGTGTGCTGAAGGTTTCCTTGCGCGTGTTAACATGAATTCCTCTCTGACAGCGTGAAACAGTAGCCTGAGCTTGTTGTTCTCCTATGGTCCAAAGCTGCTTGAGCTGCAGGGAAAACTCAGGTGAGATGGTAGCTCACCTTGCGCTCAGAACCCTCTACTGTAGCCACATGAACTTCATGACATTTAGATCTTTCCGAGAACTGTGTGGTAAGTAGCTTGCTTACCAACCACATTGTTCCGGGTTCATTCCCATTGCATGGTACTTTGGGCGAGTGTCTTCTACAATAGTCACGGGCCGACCAAAGTCATGTGAGTGGATTTGGTAGACGGAAACTGAAAGAAGCCCGTCGTATATATGTGTATATATATATGTATGTGTGTGTATATGTTTGTGTATCTGTGCTGGTCCCCCACCCAACATCGCTTGACAACCGATGCTGGTGTGTTTACGTCCCCGTAACTTAGTGGTTCGGCAAAAGAGAACGATAGAATAAGTACTAGGCTTACGAAGAATAAGTTCTGGGGTCGACTTGCTCGACTAAGGCCGGTATTCCAACATGGCCGCAGTCAAATGACTGAAACAAGTAAAAGAGTAAAAGAGTTTTCTCGTGACAGACAAGATCCGGTTTTCTTCAGTTTGAAGCAAAACTTGTCGGTTACTTTTCTTCATGACTCAAAGCTTGTACGTCGCAGATTTCAAACTTACGTGCACTCTTAAAATAAACTTCTCCAGCTCCTAACACTGTTGTTGTTTTCACTATTAAATCGTCCATGAAGCATCAGTTAAGTGATTGCCTTGCTTCTGGCTGCACTGTCCTCTCCAGATCA
>NC_043010.1:48733286-48738286 GCF_006345805.1 Octopus sinensis | reverse complement strand
TCTGACCTTTATATTGGATTTGGTTTATTAATTTCTGGTGATGCAGAATTTTGCGTTTTCTATTTTATTTTTGTTATCTTTGTCCATCAAATTCAAATTATAACATTCCCATTTTAAAAGTGTTTCGAACAGCACCATTTCTGTTTGTGTTGTTTGTCTAGTTTTATTTTGAGCTAAATTTATTTAGTGTTAATTCGATTAGTGACCGTTTATAATGTTTACATTTGATGGCCAGTCAGCGATTGGTGTGAACGTTTGCAATATAGAAAAAAAGAGAAAGAGTAACATAATTCTAACACTAGGCTAATGCATTTATTTTACAGAAACACGCATTAACATTTTCGTCAGTTTTTGTTGTTGTTTTTTTTTTCTGTTTTCCTGCCTTATTTACCTCATCACTCTTAATGGATATTTTGGTTGGAGCTGTGAAGCTAATCATTATTATTGTAATGAAAAGAACATCGTCAGCATCACCATCATTTATCATATTTTCCAAGTCTTATTTTTATTGTACGCTTTTACTACAAGGAGCGCAGTTCTATGTGGTTGGGTGCGTGCAGTGTCCTATTTTAGTTTTCTATCTTCTTTTATACTAGAAGTACTCCACATAGCATACGTGTCATCCCAAGCAGATCTAGTTTCTGTATAATATACCTAAGGGCTATGGTTTTGGATATACGGAAATAGAAACGATCCAAGCCTAGGCGGCAATTTTTATGAATAATTCCCCAGTTAGGAGTCTAATCCGGTTTGCCCTGTTGTGAGATCTATCAATTTACCAAAGGCTCCGCCAATTTTACGTTTCTTTCTGTGACAGAAGGCATTCCACTCGATTCACCGAAGGACCCGCTCGGTATTAGCGCATGTCTGGAACTCGTAAAAGTTTGTAGCAAATGGAATGAAGTGAATCACGATCTTGGGTGACTTCACACCAATAGCTCTTGGAGTGGAGGCACATGACCTAGTGGATAGAACAGCGGACTCGCGGTCGAGGGATCGTGGGTTCGAATCTCAGACCGGGCGATGTGTGTATTTATGAGCAAAACACCTAAGCTCCACGCGGCTCCGGCAGAAGGTAATGGCGAACTTCTGCTGACTCTTTCGCTACAACTTTCTCTCACTCTTTCCTCCAGCATCATGCAGCTCACCTGCGACGGACTGGCGTCTCGTCCAGGTGGGGAACCTATACGCCAGGGAAACCGGGAAACCGGCCCTATGAGCCAGGCGTGGCTCGAGAAGGAACAAACTAGATCTTGGTGTCGCATTGCCTTTTTTGATGCTCCGACTCCTTCACAGGCCGTCTCTAATTATTACCCTTCTCCCACTACGTTCACCTCATACCTCGCTCACATCACATCTTTATGGATTTCCTACACAGTTTAATTTTACCCTTCTATAAATTAAGAATTCTGTGCGTGGTTTTGATTGTCATTTGTCTCCCACTCCCTTTATTTTCGTTTATTCTCACCCCACCCCCTTTTATCTTTTGCTTAGTAATTTCAGCTTCTCCGTCACCACTTCGTGCACCTCGCTCACACTCTTGAACTACTATTTTCTTCAATCATTCTTTTCACTTCTTACCATCTCACATCACTCCTTCATCATATATTTGCCTTCAACCAAAGTAACAACAACACAATCTCTCTCTTTCTCATTATGAGATAAAGAGCAAATGCCCGAAACAGAAATTGAAGTGACCAGATACTTCAATTACGGCTTGAGATCTACCATAGATATGTATATCAAACTTCACTACCAAATACACAGCTAACAGGTTTGCAAATACGGCGAGTTGGCAGAAACGTTAGCACGCCGGGCGAAATGCTTAGCGGTATTTCGTCTGCGTTACGTTGTGAGTTCAAATTCCGCCGAGGTCGACTTTGCCTTTCATCCTTTCGGGGTCGATAAATTAAGTACCAGTTACGCACTGGGGTCGATGTAATCGACTTAATACCTATGTCTGTCCTTGTTTGTCCCCTCTGTGTTTAGCCCCTTGTGGGTAATAAAGAAATAGGTTTGCAAATACGTCAAGGTCTTCTCGTTGTATCAGAAATAGTCTTTTATGCTTTTACTTGTTTCATTCATTATACAACGGTCATGCTGAGACCCCTAGAAGAAGTTGAACACTTCACATACCTTCACATATCCTTTCAAAAACCCTCACATGTGAAAAGGACGTGGGGCGGCCCACTCTTCCTTCGGCAGACTCAGCCAACGTGTGTTCTTCAATTACGCGCTGACCATCCGGACAAAGATGCCATGTAGGGTTTAGGCGATCAATTCATTCCCAGTACTCATTTTATCGGTTACTTTTGTTAACTTGACGAGGTCAGGATGAGTTCTGATTGGCTATCTCTCTATATATAAATGGCAGTTTGTCTGTCTGCGTGTCTGTGTGTCTGTTAGGTTGTACCCTCACCCTGGCCACGGCTTTCAACCGATTCTGATGAAACTTGACACACACATAGCCCAATGTCATAATTCAAAACTAACGCAGCGAAAATTTTGAAAAGTTCCCCCAGTTCTGAAAAAAATCGATAAATTCGACATGGGGTCGAGAATCAGAAACACAAACCAACTCGACCTTTTTAACTCTCAAAAAAATTTACCATAATTTTTTTCCATTTTTTTGCTATTTTTTGGCTATAACTCTCTAAAAATGCTTTATAGTTATTTCCCTTACAAACCCGAGCAACGCCGGGCGATACTGCTAGTATGTAAATAAGTTCATTACTGGGGTTCGGAACACTCTTGGGAAAAAAATTTCGTGAGCCTCGCTCTCCCCTCTTGTTAAAAGTAAAGATAAGTGGGTTACTAGAGTCAATTATTCCTTCACCCTCCTATAAACTCTACTAACCTCTAAGTTTCTCTGTTATGATCAAATATACACTATTCTGGTAAATCCATTCTGTCAACGGAAATAGTAGAATCACTGCGAATGTTTCTGTTCCGTGGATATTAAATTATGTTAGATCAATTCGAATGTTCTTTATTTTGAAGTTCAGGAATTCATCTGATGAAAACAGTTTCTTTACAATGATGTAATGTTTTCATTAATCAGTTAAAGGAGTCGTTAGAAACGGCCGTACTGGATTGACACTTGTACCTCTACTGTTATTCATTTATATTTTCTCTCACTCTCTCTCTTTCTTTCTCTCTCTCTCTCTCTCTCTCTCTCTCTCCCCATATAAATATATATATATATATATATATTATATATATAATATATATATATATATATATATATATATATATATATATATATAAAATACAAAATGGGGCAAGAACGCAAAACATCCGGACAACTAGGTGATACAAAAAGGGAAAACAAAACATCCAGATAGACGATACAAAAAAACAAGGACGGGTCATTCGAAGCCTTTTATCCTCAGTCAAGAACCGGATCTTCCTCGCAATCGGATATCGAATTTCACCATGTTGCCAAGATAGCACAATGCTGCACCAGCATGAACTAGCGTTGGTGTCATATTGTATCGTCTGTTACGAGTTATGACTACTGTAAATATCTCAGCTTCAGATATCAAGCAAAACCGAATTATCTTATAGAAATATAGTTGAAATTAGACAAAACACGCTGTAGGCGATGTTAATTTCCCACCAGTCTCATAAATTTCTTCAGTAAATATCCTTTCTTCGTTTGCTATTTGAATTTTTACGGTAAATATTATTACCAATAATAAAATAGGAACAAATCGAAAATGCCAACTAGATATTTAATCAAATATAATAAAGCATACAATATTAAAAAGAAATGCATCATGGTTACAGAATACCTGAAAATGTTATCAAAACCTGATAGAAGATAGGTTTGATTGAGAAGTATGAAAAGACGTGAAGGTAACGCGGTTTAACGCATTCGCCCCGAGACTACGTAATTAATTGTCCGACAGAAAATCTCATAGTATATCGCAGTTTGTGGACAATGGCTTCCTATTTGGCTTAGGCTTTTAGAGGGCCGTTCATTACCTCATCGCTCTTTATCTTTCATCTTTTGCTTCTTTCAGCCGTCATTTGATTGCAGCCATGCTGGAGCACCGCCTTGAAGGGTTTTTAGTCGAACGAATCGGCACTTTTACTTATGTTTTGTTTCGTTTGCTTTTCTTTTTTTTTGTTTTTGTTTTTAAGTCTGATAATTATTCTATCATCTCTTATGCCGAACCGCTAGTGTTACGGGGACGTAAACAAACCAATACCGGTTGTCAAGCGATTGGGGAAGGAAAAAGACAAAAGCACTCAAAAATACATATGCACACACATAGGTATGTGTGTATGCATACACACACACACACACACATATAAATGTATATATATATATATATATGTATGTACAGGACATGCTTCTTTCAGTTTCCATCTACTGAATCCACTCAAGGCTTTGGTCCATCCGGAGCTATAGTAGAACACACATGCCCAAGGTGCTACGCATTGGGGCTGAACCCAGAACCAATGTGATTGGGAAGCACGTGACTGTCTTTTTTTCTGGCAGCAAGAGTGATAAAGAAACGTATGGGACACGGTGGATTTCATTCGAAGAGCACCGTTTTGTTTGGCTAAATTTCTAGCAGATCGAGACATTATGTACAGGTTCCTTCGCTGAGTCACGTGGTTATTCTTTCGCTGTGTCTTTAAAGTGCTCGGTATAACCGACTAGTTGGAGTCGATAGAGGCGTGGTATATTTAAAAGTTTTAACATTGGCGGATCGTACCCAGTCATTCACCACCACCACCACCACTGTTACCGCCGCTGCCACCACTTCCATCATCATCATTATCATCATCATTATAGTGCTCTATCTTTGCTTCATATTTGCATTCAGTTTACAGTTTTGATACCAAACAAATTACTCCCTTCTCTCCTTCCAGCCTTTTCTCCCCCTCCCTCTCTCTCTCTACCTCTAACTCTATCCCTATTTCATTCCTCTCTCTCTCTCTCTTTCTCTCTCACACACACTTTCCCGACATCTCTTTTGTTCTCAATA
>NC_043010.1:48713286-48728286 GCF_006345805.1 Octopus sinensis | reverse complement strand
ATATATATATATATATATATAATATATATAATATATATATATATATATATATATATATATATATGTATGTATATATATATGCATATGTATATATATATATGTATGTATGTATATATGGCTCAAACTCGTTGGTACTCTGGGTTTCAAGCGTGATGCTAGTCTTCGGCCATAGAAATTTGAAATCAAATTCCTATGACCGAAGACTAGCTTCACGCTTGAAACTCAGAGTACCAAGGAATTTGAATCAAACTGTTTTGAGCCAGAAATGTAACCCCCAATAAATGTGTTGAGTGCACTTCTTTCATTTGTCTACTCACTCGTACACACACACATCTATCTATCTATCTATCTATCTATCTTCTTATCTATCTATCTATCTATCTATCTATCTATCTATCTATCTCTCTCTCTCTCTCTCTCTCTCTCTCTATATATATATATATATATATATATATATATATGCATCCGGCGAGTTAACTTGGGATTCCTTAACGACAATGTAACGAAGGTATACTCGGCCTGATGAGTAGCTAGTGGAGTACTCCCCGCTGAGTAATCATTACTTTCTAGTATCTGCTAGCTAGGAAACCTATGTAGCCTGGATTTTACCTTCTCCATTCCCTCAACCATGAACTATAAAAAGACTTTTACCAGCTTATCAAACCTCGATATGGGAAAAGCCTACAACCTTCTATGCCAATAAAGTATTATTGTTCCGGAAAGTTGTTTTTTATACTTACCACGGACTGTTCCAAGCTTATAAACTTCCTAAACTTAGACCCTTGGATCTTACAATTCAATAATAGCAATAATATACAGGCGAAGGCGTAGCTGTGTGGTAAGAAGTTTGCTTCCCAACCTCATGGTTTAGGGTTCAGTTCCACTGCTTGGCACCTTGGTCAAGTGTCTTCTACTACAGCCTTGGACCGACCAAAGCCTTGTGAGTGGATTTGGCAGACGGAAACTGAAAGAGCCCGTTGCTTACTGAAACAAGTATATATATATATATATATACATACAGGGGTTGGATAAAATAATGGAAACATCTTAAAATTTCAAACAAATTTATTTTAATATGGGGTACTACTACTTTTGGCAGTAATTAATGCCACGCATTCTTATTTCTTTATTGCCCACAAGGGGCTAAACATAGAGGGGACAAACAAGGACAGACAAAGGGATTAAGTCGATTATATCGACCCCAGTGCGTAACTGGTACTTAATTTATCGACCCCGAAAGGATGAAAGACAAAGTCGACCTCGGCGGAGTTTGAACTCAGAACGTAACGGCAGACGAAATACGGCTACAAATTTCGCCCGGCGTGCTAACGATTCTGCCAGCTCGCTGCCTTTCTGTCGCACTGATTCTGCCACAGAATTACTTTCGGGTACACGCGACTGTGGGAATACTCAGTCACTTACATGCTAATTCAAAGAGAACGCCATTCAGTTGGTCTAACAAATGGAAAACGTACCGTCGAACTGGCTGAGATTTGCACATTTATTTAGTTTGTTGATATGTGTGTGTATGCGAATTACTGTTAATGTTTAACGTTTTCCCTATGTGAGTGTCTATGCCCATATATTCAAACAAACCCATTCTCTCTCGCTCTCTTTCCCCCTCTCTCTCCCTCGCTCTCATTCTCTCTCTCTCTCTCTCTCTCTCTCACTATGTGTATGTGTGTGTGTATAGATATAGATAGATATCGATATGCTGATATATATATGTGTGTACCAGTGTATCTTTGTATGTATGTATGTATGTATGTATGTATGTATGTATGTATGTATGTATGTATGTATGTAAGTAGGGATTACTCTGTGTGAGTGTATGTGTATGTATCGATATAGATAAAGAGATAGATAGCTATGGATATGCTTTTGTATATATGTATGTATATATGTGTGTGTGTGTGTAGAAATGTATGTCTTTATATGAGTGGGGATTACTCTGTGTGTGTGTGATATGTACTTGCTCAGACATTGTAGGTAGGTAATCGCAAAGAAATAAAATGGATTGATTTTCACCTGCAGTCATTTATATGATATCATACAAAGTTTTTCATATATTACCTGTATATCTGTTTAACCTCAAACCTATCGCCTGTGTCATATCTAGAAACGTTTCTACGCAGAGATAAATATCAAAGCAACGACATCAATATATTATCAGTTTATTTACTGCTCAATAAGTCTCCAGCCATGGCCGATTATTGGTGAACTGTTAAATAAAAGTAATGCGATTCACCCCGATTCTATTTCCATGTTACTACAATTACTGTTATGGGTCTAACTTCACAGAAAATCTAAATGCATAAGGACTACAGAACGACCAGTCTGCATTGTGTGTGTTGTATATGTGTGTATATGTATAATATATATATATATATATATATATATATAATATATATATAATATATATATATATATATATATATATATATATATATATATATATATATATATTTATATCATATATATTTATATATATATATATAATATACATACATACATACATCCTACATACATACATACATACATACATACATACATACATCTCTCTCTCACTCTCTCTATCTATAAATATATACATGCATACATACAGTTGCGGCTAAAATGATCAGAACAGTTGCTTTTACTCCGTGTTTTAGTATATTTAACCAGCGAACTCTAATGTTTTGAATTTGTTTACGTGGCGGTTCATTTACTAAACACACCGTAAGAATATCTGCAGTGTACTTTGTTAATATAATGCCACTTACTCCGTTACCAATTCGTCAGCAGATTATTAAGCTTCGAAAGAAGGATAATTTAAGTATTAGGTCTATTGCAAAGATTGTTAACAAGTCAAAAAGTGTTATTCACGGTATTCTTAGGGTTTTCGATGATTGTTGTTCGTGTGAAGCAAGAAAGTCTACAGGTAGGCCAAAAAACGACCAAGAGAGAAGATCGTGCTATGGTAAAGTTGGTTAAAAAGGACAGATTTAAAACTGCTGCTGCTGTTTCTCGGGAAATGAGCATTGTACTGAAGAAAACTTTATCTCGAAAAACTGTCTCGTCGTTTAGTTGAACATGACCTACAAGCAAGAGCACCTGCAGTGAAGCCACTGATCAGCTTCAAGAATAAAAAGTGTCGTCTTACCTTTGCAACCGAACATGTGTTGTGGTCTCAAGAAAAATGGCAAACGGTGCATTTCAGTGATGAATCTAAGTCTATGTTATTTGGCTCAGATAGGAAACGGTACGTTCGTCGAAAAGCAGGTGAAAAATTGTCGCCTAAATGCCTTAAGACTAGTGTTAAATTCGGTAGAGGAAGTGTCATGGTTTGGGGGGGGGTTATATCTGGAGATGTTGTGGGCCCTTTGCGGCGATTACATGGAAAGATAAATGCAGGAGTTTATAAACAACTTGTAAAAGATCATGTCTTGCCTGTGCTGAGAAATTCAACTAAGCGACCACCAATATTCATGCAGGACAATGCCCCATGTCAAAAGGCTAAGGTGGTCATGAACTTCCTCAAGGCTGAAAAGGTTATTGTTATGGATTGGCCTGCTCAAAGCCCAGATCTCAATCCTATTGAAAATGTGTGGAATATTCTAGGAGAACGTTTGAAAGCCAGAAATCCTAAAACAACCGAGCTATTATGGAATGTCCTTCAGGAAGAATGGAATAAGATCACCCAGCAAGAAATTGAAAATTTAATTTCCCCATGCAGTCGAAGATGTCAAACTTTGATTGAAGCTAAAGGGCTTCACACTAAATATGAAATAATTCCAGCATTCTCTGTCATTTTTGATTATTTTGTTATTTTTTCAACCGTTCTGATCATTTTGGCCACCATGGGTTTTAAAGTAAATCACTAAATCATCCATAACTTTTGTATTATCCACTCAAATTACACCAACATCTCAGACAATACAAATTAATATTGTATATATTGTCTGTGAAAATTATAGAATATAAAACAACTTTGATAAAAACTTATACTTACTTTTCTGACGAAAACAATGCCGTTCTGAACATTCTGTCCGCAACTGTATATATATATGTATACATACACACAAACACACACACACACACACAAACACACACACACACACACACAAACACACACACACACACACACACACACACACACACACACATACACACACACACACACACACACACACACACACATATATATATATATATATATATATATACATATACAGGGTTTTGCAGATAAATTGAGACAACTTTTATGATGCATAAAACTAGTTATAAATACTGAAATATTGGTAGTAGACAGATACAATTTTAATGTAACATTTATTACAAGAAAATCATTTATCACTCAATATGGCCGCCATTTTGGGCAATAACTACCTCCACACGAGAACGAAATTTTTATGCAACTCCCACAACATTTACCTGCGTGATTTTGCGTGACGCACGCACGATGCAAGTCTTCAAACTGTTGACTCTCGAGGGTGGTGAAGCATTGGTCCTTGCTTGAAGTCCGCTCTATAAAAGTAATCGAGAAGGCAGACTTGGGTACGCGAACAACGAGAGAAACAAATGGAAGACAAGACAAGTAACATAAAGAACAACCCTTCATCAGTTGTCGGCTGTTCATCTACTCCATATGTCGAGCAATTAACGACATTATGAGGCTTCGAAAAACAGTTGTTCTCGCGAACCAAAATTTGCAGAGGGTTGTACACATACCAAAGTTTGCCTTCGTATTTCATGTTATTTACGTTTTAATACTAAATCTAATTTTTCCCTGTAAGTTTGGAGCTATACTCTCTAATATTATCATATATATATATATATATAATATATACTAGCAGTATGACCTGGCCTTGCCCGGGATTAAGTTACGATTATTAAGCTAATCAAGTTCTTTATTTCAAACTAAACTAAGTAATATCGACGTCAAATTTGGGCAAAGTCCGTTGAAATTGGTTATATTATAAATATATATATTATATATAAGTAATTAATAAGGGTGAGAGAATTAGATACTAATTTAATAGTATATCCATTCAACACCAAGTGGCTAGTGCTCCGAGAAACCTGGATTATTATAATATTTTTATAATATATTATAATATTTTTACAAAATAAAATAAGAGAGTGGTCACTATATGGCTCACTCTAGCACCAGTAATCCAAAAGGTTTCAACCACTAAAAATACATGTTTCCCATGAAAGTCAGTACGATTGTTAGCTCACACGGACAGGGCAAATAAAAATAACAAAAATACAGATTATTTTGGGACAATTGTTTCGCTATTAATGAATTAAATGTAATTTTACTTACAAAAAAAATCCACTGTAGCTCGTCGGCCAAAACTATCTGGATGAAAATCCACTCAATCACACGCCAGATTTACCTAAACGATAAATACGCGTGTGGTTCAATTGATTACATCCGACGTTATAATTCAAATGCCCCAACCAACAGCGCGCCAAACTTTCACGGAAAACAAACTACAGTTTAGAAATAAATGCAGCATAATTATAATTAATTAATAAGGGTGGAGAATTAGATACTAATTTAATAGTATATCCATTCAACACCAAGTGGCCTAGTGCCTCCGAGAAACCTGGATTATTATAATATTTTATAATATATTATAATATTTTTACAAAATAAATATAAGAGAGTGGTCACTATATGGCTCACTCTAGCACCAGTTAATCCAAAAGGTTCAACCACTAAAAATACATGTTTCCATGAAAGTCAGACGATTGTTATTCTCTCACCCTATAATTAATTATAATTATGCTGCATTTATTTCTAAATGCTGTATTGTTTCCGTGAAAGTTTGGCGCGCTGTGGTTGGGGCATTTGATATTATAACGTCGGATGTAATCAATTGAACCACACGCGTATTTATCGTTATGGTAAAATCTGGCGTGTGATTGAGTGGATTTCATCCAGATAGTTTTGGCCGACGAGCTACAAGTGGATTTTTTTGTAAGTAAAATTACATTTAATTCATTAATAGCGAAACAATTGTCCCAAAATAATCTGTATTTTTGTTATTTTTTTATTGCCCTGTCCGTGTGAGCTAACAATCGTACTGACTTTCATGGGAACATGTATTTAGTGGTTGAAACCTTTTGGATTAACTGGTGCTAGAGAGTGAGCCATATAGTGACCACTCTCTTATATTTATTTTGTAAAAATATATAATATATTATAAAATATTATAATAATCCAGGTTTCTCGGAGCAAAGCCCACTTGGTGTTGAATGGATATACTATTAAATTAGTATCTAATTCTCTCACCCTTATTAATTAATTATAATTATGCTGCATTTATTTCTAAATGCTGTATTTGTTTTCCGTGAAAGTTTGGCGCGCTGTTGGTTGGGGCATTTGAATTATAACGTCGGATGTAATCAATTGAACCACACGCGTATTTATCGTTATGGTAAAATCTGGCGTGTGATTGAGTGGTTTCATCCAGATAGTTTTGGCCGACGAGCTACAAGTGGATTTTTTTGTAAGTAAAATTACATTTAATTCATTAATAGCGAACAATTGTCCCAAAATAATCTGTATTTTTGTTATTTTTTATTTGCCCTGTCGTGTGAGCTAACATCGTACTGACTTTCATGGGAAAATGTATTTTTAGTGGTTGAAACCTTTTGGATTAACTGGTGCTAGAGTGAGCCATATAGTGACCACTCTCTTATATTTATTTGTAAAAATATTATAATATATTATAAAATATTATAATAATCCAGGTTTCTCGGCGCACTAGGCCACTTGGTGTTGAATGGATATACTATTAAATTAGTATCTAATTCTCTCACCATTATTAATTAATTATAATTATGCTGCATTTATTTCTAAATGCTGTATTGGTTTTGTGAAAGTTTGGCGCGCTGTTGGTTGGGGCATTTGAATTATAACGTCGGATGTAATCAAGAACCACACGCGTATTTATCGTTATGGTAAAATCTGGCGTGTGATTGAGTGGATTTCATCCAGATAGTTTTGGCCGACGAGCTACAAGTGGATTTTTTTGTAAGTAAAATTACATTTAATTCATTAATAGCGAAACAATTGTCCCAAAATATCTGTATTTTTGTTATTTTTTATTTGCCCTGTCCGTGTGAGCTAACAATCGTACTGACTTTCTGGGAAACATGTATTTTTAGTGGTTGAAACCTTTTGGATTAACTGGTGCTAGAGGAGCCATATAGTGACCACTCCTTATATTTATTTTATATTTATATATATATATATATATATTATATATCTATATATATATATCTTATATATATATTATATATATATATATTTATTATATATATTATATATATATAAATACTATAAATATATATGGGCAACAGACACGAACACACATGTACATACGTACACCTATTGCATGTTTTGAGCATGCATACATGTTCATAAACAGAAATGAATGGAAAAATGTTGTTAAATTTGTAGATTAACATTCGCACGATTTTCACTAAGAAAAATAATCGTTTTTTTTTTTGCGTGGAATCAACTACTCTGGCCTCCTAATATGCTACAAAACCCTTTTTATGATCCGTGAAACGGAGTGGGTGTGGTGGAAGCCTCGGAAATTATACCCATTTATATTGTGCAATTCACTGACAAATTGCTACTTACCTCTTTGTTTCTTTGTTGTTAAATAAATGGATTGTCAACAAAACACTTTTTTACTCGGCGTAAAATAAAAACAAAACTTTTTCGCACCCAAAGTAATGTGTGTGAGAGAGAGAGGGGGAGAAAGATGAACGATTTAAAATAAATAAATGATTTAAAATAAATATATTGTAATTGTTGTGTGAGAAAGTATATATACTATGATTATAAAATATAGTGTCTTTCAAAAACATCCTGAATTTGAACGCTATATCTCGTGTTTAAGAAAAGACAAAACATTTTACACTTTATATTTTATGAACGTCGTTACTTACTCTCTTTCTGCCTCTCTCACTTTGTCTTTCCCGTGAAACTCTCTGCTTCTCTTCCACTTTTTTTATCTTGTTTTTTTTTTTGTTAGATGCCGTCAAAAAGCTATAGCTGAAAATAGTTTTTACCGCTAAAAGTTATGACTGAAAATAGATTTTTACCGCTATCCGCGGGTGCTTCGGGAGAAAAATAGATTGAAAAAACCCAGATAGGATGTTGACCAATGTCCTCCTAAAATTTGAGCGACATGCGTGCTAATTTGGGGATGTGCATAAACTACAATCACGTACACACACACACACACACACACACACAACACACACGCACATCTTGCCGTATATATATATATATATACAGATATATATAAATATATATGTATTCCCAACCACATGGTTCTGGGTTCAGTACACCTTGGGCAAGTGTCTTCTGCTATAGACTCGGGCCGACCACAGACTTGTGAGTATATCTGGTTGACGTAAACCGTAAGAATCCCGTCTTATATATGTATATATATAATTATAGTATATTCTGTTAAGAACATAGTAGAATACAGTATAAAGCTCGCTCGTCCACTTTCACATTTAAACTGTGCTTTCCAGTAGTAGTATTATATGTATTTCCAGGTTTGCGTTTGGGCATCTGTCGTGTGTGAATAGATAATTGAAAAAATTGCCGTCAACAAGAAAGGTACGGCTGGACATTTATTTTTTAATCACTACAATTCTTTGCACGCAACGTAGTTCTCCAGATGTGCAGGTACTTGATTAAGAAACTATTTCCCTGCATTATGAGATCTAGTTGTGTTTCCTCAGGTGATATGTAAATATTGTCTCTGTAAATTTAAAATCCTCGGCTTCAAGAACATTCTATCTCTCTGTCGTGGCCTTAATTTAGTAGTAGTCACAAAGCCTATCAGGATATGTTATTGGTGAAGGGCCGTTGGCAAACTGTTTTGAATGCGTAAATGTATATATATGTATGTATGTATGTATGTATGTATGTATGTATGTATGTATGTATGTAGTATGTATGTATGTATGTAGCAGCGCATCAGTGCTACCTCAAATCAGCACCCAACTAGGACAGATGTATTCTTCAAGACACTGGGAGATGCCCTCTTTGTAGACCCATCAGGGGACAATGTTCAGCAGAGATGGGACTCTCTCAGGGACATCATCCATAGAACTGCACTGAGAGCCTTTGTTAGTAGAAGGAAAATGACGAAAGTTCTTCATCCAGATCGTTTAGTCAGTTTCTCCAGAAAGAAAACTCCGATGTAACATGTGCAATTTTGCTTGCATCCAATGATTTAGACAACTCTTTAGTTTTAGGTAATTGCATACGTTATTTAGAGAGATAGATCGACCTTGTACGAGGCCTTTCCTTATTACAAAATGTTTCAGGTACACGAATCGCTTGATTATTTAATATCTCTATTAACGTCTCCGTTATGAGTTGCATCATATGACTGGCTATAACCGAAAAGGAAAAATGAAAGCATGCGTCAATGGGTGATATGTTCTCTGAACAGCTGCTTCAAGAGGCATCCATCATTGCCACATCTATGCATAAAATAAAGATCTCGAGCGGTAATGGAAAGCCATAACCATTCTGTTTATGCTTAAGCAATGTCATTGATCAAAATTAAGTTGCAGTCATCAAGTATGTACATACGTACATTCCTGATGACTGTTTCTTTCTTTGTATGCATGTATGTATATTACACACACACACACAAAGACACTCGTAGCAGTAACACCTAGTATCGTTGGGGTTTATATTATAAAAAAGGATCGGAAACAGTTACAAAACCTAAGACCATATCCTTAAAGTGATTTGTCCTTACGCATATTTGATGTACCAAGGTCTAAAACTGTAGCCTACAATTTCAAGCAGCGATACATACATACATACATACATTATACTTACATACATACATACATACATTATACTTACATACATACATACATACATACATACATACAACAGAAATGCATTATTTCTTGCCAATAACAACATAATTATCCAGATTCTTTGATTATTTTCTTTCTTCTATTTGGAAAGAGACATCTTTTCCGAAATTTTAAGATCCTTAAACATTCTGTGTGAGTAAGAGAATATCTTTCCTCCTTGTTTTTCCTTATTGACATCAACTTATATTGTTTGTCTGAATTATCATCTACATTAATCATTATATTTTTGATTGAGTGTTTGCAAAAGATGCTGATATTTTGTAGTTCGTCTGAGATTGTTGATATTGAACACACACACAAAAACATATATTTATTTATACATACAAATATACATATTTTTGAAAATAATCCCCAAAGATTTTTGAAAAATTTTTTGATAATTTTCCTCAAAAATTTTTTGAAAATTTTTTGAAAATTTTCCCCAAAAACTTTTGAAAAATTATTTTAAAATTTTCCCCAAAAATCTTTCAAAAATATTTCGAAAATTTTCGCCAAACTTTTTGAAAAGTTTTTTGAAATTTTTTTGGAAATATTTCGCAAAAATTTTTCCTCAAAAATTAAAAAAAAATTTTTTGAAAATCCTCCCGAAAATTTTATAAAAATTTTCACCAAAAATTTCCGGTAATTTCCGGCAATTTCCGGTAATCTCCGGCGATTTCCGGCGATTTCCGATAATTTCCGGCAATCTCCGGCAATTTCCGGCAAACACCGGCAATCTTAATTTGATAAATTTGTTAACAAAAATTTTTGAAAATTTTCCCCCAAAATTTTTGAAAATGTTTCCGAAAAGAGTTTTGAAAATTTTTACCTGCATTATTGGGAAATCTCCCAAAATGCTATTCCGGCAATCTCCGGCAATTTCCGGCTATTTCCGGCAATCTCCGGCAATTTGCGGTAATCACCGGCAATTTCTGGCAATCTCCGGTAATTTCCGGCAATTTCCGGCACTATCCGGTAATCTCCAGCAATCTCCGGATATCTCCGGCAATGTCCGGTGATCTCCGGCAATCTCCGGCCATCTCCGGCAATCTCCGGATATCTCCGGCTATCTCCGGCAATTTCCGGCAAATTGGGAAAAATTTTCAAAATTTTGGGATAATTTTTCATAAATTTCTGGGAAAAATTTTCATAAATTTTTCTAAAATATTTTTGGGAAAAATTTTTCTAAAATATATTTGGGAAAAACTTTTGAAAAATTTTTGGGGAAAATTTTCAAAAACTTTTGAGAGAAATTTTCAAAAATTGTGGAAAAAACTTTTATTCAACAATTCACCATTAATCGGCCTTATATGGAGACTTAGCATGTAGAGTACACTAATATTAGGCATTGGCTAACAAAAAGCGACCTCTTCTGCAGCAAGACAACACGACCTCACACCGCTCGTACGATCCGGAAGAAACTCCAGTAAGTTGAGGGAATTGAACTGATATCACACCTACCATATAGTTCTGGCCTACTGCCCTCGGAATAATATTTGTTCCCATGCATTGGTCACTTTCTGCGCTCACAAGTCATCAACCAAGAGAAAGTGGAAGCTTCAGTGAAGGCGTTCTTCGCCTAGAAAGATAAGAACTCGTATCAGAGTGAGATGAAAGGACTGGGGGAAAGCTGACGTCAGACGTTACAACACAATGACCTCTACTTTGAATCCTAAGCTGCTTGTGTAATAATTTTACAAATAAAGCAAAAAGGCTACCAAAATATTGCAGAACTTTTGACTCAACGTAATATATATACACATGCATATATATATATATATATATATATATATATATATATACACGACAAACTTCCAGAAAGTTTTCGTCTGTTCACAAGGCATTGATTGGTCCGGAACTATAGTAAAATATACTTACCTAAGGTGTCTTGCAATGGGACTAAACCCCGAAACCACATGGTTACAAAGCGAACTTCTTAACCACAAATCATACTTGATACGGGTAAATACCTACATCAAATTCCTATTAGCGAAAAATCGCGTCGTTATGAAGACCAACATAATTATAAAAGTTGAAGAGAGTTTTCAGGAGACGCTATCTACACGAAAAACGGCAGTGACGTTATGGACATCACTTTTAATGTAGCGAGGAGAAAGTATCCAATAAATTAATAGTACTTATGTAATAATAAGTAGAAGACATTAGGTTACTGATGAATAAACAAGGGTGACAACACCGAATATGTTTTGATCTTATGAAACCTCCTCAGAGAAACATACTTTACTTCGTTCTTGTCAGATTAATGACAAGGAAATCACTATATTTATACTGTGCATAATATTATCATGTTCGATTATCTATTTCCCAATTGCATATATAAGGCTTCCAACTTACAGTAATTTAAGTTCAAATATAGTGCATTCGTTTCTATTTGATTTGGGAGTGTGATTAATCGCATGTACTTCAGTTCGTCATGGTTCACCAGACAGTTCATTATCGTTCATTTAACAGTCGGAAATAAGTAACAGGTCATCTGGAAATGTTACCTGAGATAGAACGGCTTTCTATTCAGAGAATGTTTATTTTTCATCCGCTTAAAACTATGAACATAAAAGATACACATCGAAGCTCGAAAGCTGCCATCCATCGCGTTTTGAAACATGTTTTTGTTACATAGCTATAGAAAACAAAAACCTGAATGTCACACTATATCATTATGAATTTCCTATAACAATTAAGGCCTTCTGTTTTTGAAATAAAAACATATATAATCAATAATGGTATTAATCTGAATACGGACATAAATCCAACAGGGACGTCGATCCAATCAAATATGGAAGCCACATCTCCAGATAAAACGTGTTTCTTCCATATTATATTGCTTCAAATATTTTTATAGTTATCTCTTCCAGTTCAGTTGTTGTCTAGTGAATATTTGTTAAATATTAAGTTGTCCTCGTAGAAAATTCAATTTCATTCATTTTTTTCTTCTTCTCAACCTTCATGATTTACCGAATATCTGTTTTAATAACAACAGTTATTATTTAAACGGAATAAGACGGGGAACTGTGGAAGCATTAGCGCTTCGGACAAAATACTTAGCGACATTTCTTCAGGCTTTATGTTCTGAGTTCAAATGCCGCCGGGGTCGGCTTTATCGCTCATCCTTTCTGGGGTTGATAAAATAAGTTACTAGTTGAGCACTTGCTGTTATTCGCTTCCTCAAAATTGCTGACCTTGCACCAAAATTTGAAGCGGTTATTTAAATAAAAGGCGCGAGCTGGCAAAAGAGTTAGCACATCGGACAACTTACTCTCTCTCTGTTACTATTTTACTTGTTTCAATCATTTGACTGCGGCCATGCTGGAGCACCGCCTTTTTAGTCGAGCAAATCGACCCTAGGACTTATTCTTTGTAAGCCCAGTACTTATTCTATCGGTTCTTTTGCCGAACCGCTAAGTAACGGGGACTTAAACACACCACCATCGGTTGTCAAGCGATGTTGGGGGGGGGGCACAAACACAGACACACAAACACGCACATAAATATATATATGCACATATATACGACGGGATTCTTTCAGTTTCCGTCTACCAAATCCGCTCACAAGTCTTTGGTCGACCTGATGTTATAGTAGAAGACACTTAATCGACTTAATCCGTTTGCCTGTACTTGTTTGTCCCCTCTGTGTGTAGCCTCTTGTGGGCAGTAAAGAAATAAGTATATATCGACTGCAAACTTTTGAAACCAATTCTCTAAAATGAAGATAATTTTCTTCTTCTCGGAGACCCTTAAATGCACACGCGCATGGCATTTGTCCATTAACAAAGCTATGGAAAACACAGAGGGGACAAACAAGGACAGACAAAGGGATTAAGTCGATTACATCGACCCCAGTGTGTAACTAGTACTTAATTTATTGACCCCAAAAGGATGAAAGGTAAAGTCGACCTCGGCGGAATTTAAACTCAGAACGTAGCGGCAGACGAAATACCCCTAAGCAGTTCGCCCGGCGTGCTACCGTTTCTGCTAGCTCGCCGCCTTGAAAAAAATATGAATGTGATTAGGCATTTTGGAATTTTGATTTCACGTGACTTTATTTGTGTGATTATATTTTTTCAGAAAATTCATAAATCTGGTCACTTTCACCATTTTCTAATTTCGTACACAATTTACAGGCCATTACAAGCACCATTCCATATCTCTACAGCATAGTTACATCTCTAAAGCTTCTAATCTTATATTATAAACGAACATCCAGACACTTTTGTCACCAGCGTGTTCCATTATATAACCCACTCATTTCATGTCGTATTATTCTGATCAGTTGCTCACTCAAGCAAATTCCAAATGCGTAGTTATGTCTTCCCACAAAACCCCATGAGACTAGAATCCGGTGGATTATTCTTTTCTTTTCGGCAAATAATTCTATACTTTTCCCCATTTCATGCATAATCTCATTTATGAAACTATTCACGTACTCTGGCACTACCATCCATTCATATAACCGGATTATCCAAATATTCAGCTTATGCGTTTTTCTATAGGAAGCAGAAAGCTATGGAAGCGTTTAGATGATAGCATTCGACTTAATCTGCGATACAGTCATCTATTATCAATTAGTGTATCATTTTAAGTAAACCCTAGCACTTACCGTTGTGGCTCATATCCCACATTTTATTCCAATCGATGTTGCTATTTGATATATAAAAGAGCAGTACTTCAGCCAATGAATGATGCTGTACGATGTATTCGTACAGATATTTGAACTACTGTTTTATCTTATCTCATTCAAAAATTTCCCTTCAAATAATTATAGCATTACCACTCAATGCAAGTGAAGTGAAGTTAAGTTAAGTTAATTTTTTGGCTCAAAAAGCAAAAAGCAAGGCCATGTAGGGGGACATGGAGTTATGTACAGGGTGGTGTTCATGCAAAGAGTTGAGGCCATTTGTGGTCAAGGGAGACTTTGAACCGAGCGGTCGTCGGCATCTTCACTATCTCGTCCGGCAGCTTATTCCACGGATCCGCAACCCGGACGGAGAAAGCCCCTCTCCTTCGATTGAGATGAAATCGTCGCAGATAGAGCTTTTCGGAGTGACCCCGCAGCCGACGTTTTGGAGCAGCGCATGGTTCAGT
>NC_043010.1:48670786-48708286 GCF_006345805.1 Octopus sinensis | reverse complement strand
CTTCTCACTTCGCTTGGACTTTACGTTTAAATCAATAATTATTCCGGTGCAAAAAAAAAAGCCTTCCATTTTTTGCATTAAGTGGTTATGAAATTACTGGAAGCCGAAACCACTTCACAGCGAAGCAGCTACGAAAACAAACATATTTTGTTGCTTGAGAAATGGCTGCCATAACTATTGTTATCCCACATTTTTGTGATCATATTTTATTTGCTGAAGGCAAACCAAATGAAACATCTGCCTCAGAAGGGGAGCGGCAAAATGTAAACAAACAGCTTTCCTCTTTGCCACTAACCTCGCAGTCAACTAACACTGACATTTTTCCATAGGAAACTAACCTGACAGAGATGACTGCAATACACACACACACACACACATATAAACACACACACATACACACAAACACACACACACATACGCAGATACACATTCATATATATGTACATTCATAAGTGTGGGTAATGATACACACATACACATATAGACATATATATACATGTATATATATATATATATATATATATATGTATGTATGTATGCATGCATGCATGCATGTATGTATGTATGTATGCATGTATGTATGTATGTATGTATGTATGTATGTATGCATGTATGTATATATGTATGTATTTATGTATGTATGTATGCATGCATGTATGTATGTATGCATGTATGTATGCATGTATGTATGTATGCTTGCATGCATGCATGTATGTATGTATGTATGCATGCATGCATGTATGTATGTATGCATGCATGTATGTATGTATGTATGCATGTATGTATGCTTGCATGCATGCATGTATGTATGTATGCATGCATGCATGTATGTATGTATGTATGCATGTATGTATGTATGCATGTATGTACGTATGCATGCATGCAAGTATGTATGTATGTATGCATGTATGTATGTATGCATGCATGCATGTAAGTATGTATGTATGTATGTATGCATGTATGTATGCATGTATGTATGTATGTATGTATGCATGTATGTATGTATGCTTGCATGCATTCATGTAAGTATGTATGTATGTATGTATGCATGCATGCATGCATGTATGTATGTATGCATGCATGCATGCATGTATGTATGTATGTATGCATGTATGTATGTATGTATGTATGCATGTATGTTTGTATGCTTGCATGCATGCATGTAAGTATGTATGTATGTATGTATGCATGCATGCATGCATGTATGTATGTATGCATGCATGCATGCATGTATGTATGTATGTATGTATGTATGCATGTATGTATGTATGTATGCTTGCATGCATGTATGTATGTATGTATGTATATATGTATGTATGTTTGTGTGTGTTTTTGTGTTTCGAATATGTAAGCAAGTATGCAGGGGTGCATGCAAAACTATGTATGTATATTTGTATGTATGAATGTGTGTATGTGGTAAGAAACAGGGGGGAGGGAGATTAAAGACAATTAAAAACCGTAGTTTGAGAAGAACTTTTTCCAATTTCTCTAAGCTAAGTCAACAAACCGTTTGTCGAGAACAGGGAGAAAACCAATCACTCTCATGTCAAAAGTTATTTACGATAACGCTGTGGATGTTATGAAAATATGTAATAACACGTTTGCGTAATCAATAACTGCGTGAATACAGTAGCTCAAAGTCAGATACCCGACTGGATAAGAAAAATAGAAGAAAGCATCAACAACCGGCGCAGCTGAATCGGACGTTTCAGATACCATCTTTAAGGTGTAAGATTAATAACACTGTTTAACACGATTTTGGTCCTTGGGTTGCGATTGTTATTTCCTATTTGCTTACCCCCTAGAAAGTATAAAAATAGCTTGTATTTCCTTCAAAATTTTCTGTTGTTACATTTATTCAAACTCCAAGGAATCCCTCGGACGTTTCAGATACCATCTTAAGGTGTAATATTAATAAAACTGTTTAACACGATTTTGGTCCTTGGGTTGCGATTGTTATTTCCTATTTGCTTACCCCTAGAAAGTATAAAAATAGCTTGTATCTCCTTCAAAATTTTCTGTTGTTACATTTATTCAAACTCCAAGGAATCCCTCGGACGTTTCAGATACCGTCTTAAGGTGTAAGATTAATAGCACTGTTTAACACGATTTTGGTCCTTGGGTTGCAATTGTTATTTCATATTTGCTTACCCCCTAGAAAGTATAAAAATAGCTTGTATTTCCTTCAAAATTTTCTTTTGTTACATTTATTCAAACTCCAAGGAATCCCTCGGACGTTTCAGATACCATCTTAAGGTGTAATATTAATAACACTGTTTAACACGATTTTGGTCCTTGGGTTGCGATTGTTATTTCCTATTTGCTTACCCCTAGAAAGTATAAAAATAGCTTGTATTTCCTTCAAAATTTTCTGTTGTTACATTTATTCAAACTCCAAGGAATCCCTCGGACGTTTCAGATACCGTCTTAAGGTGTAAGATTAATAACACTGTTTAACACGATTTTGGTCCTTGGGTTGCAATTGTTATTTCATATTTGCTTACCCCCTAGAAAGTATAAAAATAGCTTGTATTTCCTTCAAAATTTTCTTTTGTTACATTTATTCAAACTCCAAGGAATCCCTCTCAATACATGGTTATGATGCTCACCCCCCCCCCGCCGCCCACCACCACACTCCTGTTCATGATCATTGATGCACATATTGTCAGCCACTAAGAGACATGTTCAAGGAGTTAAAGCCAAGCAACTGACAAGCAAATATGTGGGACTGAGCAAAATATTTGCTATAACGATATTTCTGCTTCAGAAACTCAGCACTGAATCTGTCTGAAATATAATGGAAAATCATTCAGTTTCAAAACATTGATGTCCGAGACACAAAAGCAAAGTTTGAAGGGAATAGCAGTCATTTCCTTTCATTTCTAGGTAGAAGCAAATAAGAAATAACACTTACTGACCAAAGACAAAGAAATAAAATTAAATTAAATTAAAATTTTGTTACACAGTGTTATAAGTTTACATTATACCAATTACACTTTATGAAGAAATGAAAAGACGATGTATATGTAGACTATCTACACTTTAAACACTTGAGAAATTATTAAAGTTAATATATAAAATATAAAATTCCGAACATTGAAAAAAAAACTTTTTATAGAAAATGGCGATTTTGTCGAGTCAACATAGGGCCTCTAACTTACATGATGTATGGCGGAAACGAATATCGCCTTCAAGAAAAATCCATGAAAATGGGCGCCTTCTTAGGAAGATTAAATTATTTCAGTCTGAGATCTGGAATGAGAGGAATGACTTCAATTAAAATATATCATTGCTAGATACAATCATTATTCTGGTTTTTCGCTTATTTTAGTCATTACACTGGGGCCATGCTAGAATCCCTCCTTGAAGTATTTAGTCAAACAAATTGACCTCAGTGCTTTTTTCAAACTTGTTACTTATTCCATCGTGGAGGCGCATGGCCTAGTGGTTAGAACAGCGGACTCGCAGTTGAGGGATCGCGGGTTCGAATCTCAGACCGGGCGATGTGTGTGTTTATGAGCGAAACACCTAAGCTCTACGCGGCTCCGGCAGAAGGTAATGGCGAACTTCTGCTGACTCTTTCGCCACAACTTTCTCTCACTCTTTCCTCCTGCATCTTGCAGCTCACCTGCGACGGACCGGCGTCCCGTCCAGGTGGGGGACCTATACCCCAAGGAAACCAGGAAACCGGCCCTTATGAGCCAGGCGTGGCTCGAAAAGGAACAAACTTATTCCATCGGTGTCTTCCTGCCGCATCAATAAGTTACGGACGCCTAAACGAGCCAACACGGTTGTCATGCTGTGGTAGTGAAGAAACGACCTATTGGGAAGTTCTAGAAACCTAATCATTGAAAACTAGAGAAAATTACCTGTGCAACTGTACTTCTCAAACTTTTTTAAATATCGCCCCCCTTTACTTCTACTTACTTATTTTTTAACACCATCTGGTAACGACTCGTCAAAATTGAAGAGAGCACAAAAAACTGCTGCCGGCAGTTTCATCACCATTAAACGATAACTTGGAATGTCAGCGAAACATTTCACTAGTATAATTCAGTATTATCAGATATTCATAAACAGAATAAAAAATCTTTTTGAAAATTAAGAGAGGCATTTATCGCCTTTCGTTGTTCACCACCCACCCCAAAATCCGTATAAGATCTAAAAGAAAAACGAATTCACGTACCAGTTTGATGAAAACAGATCTTGTAGCCAAGGATGAAAAGACTGACTTAGCAAAAACTATGTAAGTTGGTTCGGTAAATTCCCCTAAGGTCATTGAGGGTCAACAATAACTAATAAGTAAGCAGATGGAAAGGCGGAAGTGTGGTATTTTGCCGAACAACTTTCAAAATCATAAAACTATTCTTTCTGAATTGGAAACAAGTAAAAAAGAACTACACAAACCTTGCGGTAGCATGGTTTGATCATAGAAATATTTTTGTTTTTCTTACTGGAATCATTACACCCGAAAAGAAAAAAAAAGAATAGAATGGTTTATAAAAGCTCGCTCAACAATTCTTTTACTTGTAACTGAGCACATAACGATATTATACATTTTTCGGAAGGAGTATTCCAAGATTCCACGAAGAGAGTCTATCAGTGCTTCTATTTATTTGACTACGACATCTGCTGTGATACATTTTTTTACAAACCTCCAGGGTCTATAACAGAAAGATACATTAATATAATCCATAATTTCTTTGTTGACGATCAAAATAGTCTATTATCAAACGTAGGGTATGTAAGGCTACAATTACAAGGTGCCATCTTAATTTTTAAAAAATAGGCAGTTTGCATTGGTTACATGAGCCAATGTAAACTGTCTTTTTTTATTGAGATGGTACGTCGTAATTTTGTGGAGGCACATGGCCTAGTGGTTAGAGCAGCGGACTCGCGGTCGAGAGATCGCGGGTTCGAAATTTCAGACCGGGTGATGTGTGTGTTTATGAGCGAAACACCTAAGCTCCACGCCGCTCTGGCAGAAGGTACTGGCGAACTTCTGCTGACACTTTTGCCACAACCTTCTTTCCTCTTGCAGCTTACCTGCGACGGACCGGCGTCCCGTCCAAGTGGGGAACCTATACGCCAAGGAAACCGGCCCTTATGAGCCAGGCGTGGCTCGAGAAGGAACAAACAACAACGTTGTAATTTTAGGGATTTTCCTGCTATTTCTAGCAGGTTGAGTGACAATATAGTGATTAACGCCGACCATATCAAGATAATTGTTATGCATTCTTTAGTCTAAGATCAAATTTGATGGAACAGAGATCCGATCAAAGGCGTTCCAGCAGTAACCATCCTGTTTTTATTTCTTTAAGCATCTTGGATTTAGCACCATATAACCCGATAAGATATCCCTGTGTTGTTTTCAAGGAAGTAGAGAGTGATTTGAAGGAGAGATTAGAGGGAAATTTCAAGCTGAGGAATCAACTGTGTAAAAGATCCTTTTATAAATAAATTCATTGGCGTTGTTAAGTTTATTATGTTATCGTTCAGTATCAGCTCAGCCCTGACGTTAAGCACTCTCTACTGTCCTTCATTTTGTAATTTTTGTCGGTATGGTTATAATTTTTTATGGTAGTTGTTGTATTTCAGTCTCTCTCCTTTCTCTCTCTCTCTCTCTCTCTCTCTCTCTCTTTAATTCCGTTGAAAAATAAGCCGAAGGCAATAAATTCCCATTTTATTTATATTATCTAACACAACATATGGTCGATATATACAAAACTATGCCCGTTAACTGAATGCAATATTCTTCTTGATATTAACTAATCACTTGCCCTGTAGTGTGTGTGTGTGCGTGTGTGTGTATGTGTGTGTGTGTGCGTGCATGCATGTATGTAAAGGAGATAAATAATGGGGGAAAAAGTCAGCTATTAATTTGTGATTCAGATCAAACGACCGTTAGTATCTTAATATCTTCTCTAAGAACATTAACGAAATGCAAAAAAAAAAGGCCAATTTTTTCCTTCGGACATCTTGTGTTTAAGACCACATATCTCAATAAGACCCTTCTATGTATTTTTTAAAGGAACTAAAGAGGGATTTGAAAGAGAGATTAGACTACAAAGGACTAACCATATAAAAGTCTCATAAGTCCATTTAGAGCTCTTAACGTGATGCTGTGATCGTTCAACATCAGACCAGTATTGACTCCATGTCCTTCATATCGTTAAATGGTACATTTTTTTAATCTTTTGTATTTCATTTATTTCAGATATTAGTCTGCGGCCATGCTGGGGCACCTGCTTCAAGAATTTTAGTCGAATGTATCGACCTCACTACTTAATTTTTAAAGCCTGATACTTATTCTATCGGGGGTTTTGCCGAACCGCTAAGTTGCCGGACATAAACACACTAGCACCAGTTGTCAAGTGGTGGCGGGCGGGGGAGGACAAGCACAGACACAAAGGCACACACGCGAACACATACAAACACATTTACACACACACATACACACACGCACGCACGCACGCACACACACACACACACACACACATACACACACACACACACACACACACACACACCACACACACACACACACACACACATATATACGACGAGGTTCTTTCAGTTTCCGTCAACCAAATCCCCTCACAAAGCTTTGGTCAGTCCGAGGTCTGATATAAGCCCCATACTTATTTTATCGGAGCTTTTGCCGAACTGCTAAGTTACGGGGACATAAACGCACTAGCACCAGTTATCAAGCGGTGTCGGGCGGGGAAGGACAAGCACAGACTCAAAGACACACACACACGCATATCTATATATATATATATATATATATATATATATATATATATATATATATATATATATATATATATATATATAAGTGTACGACAAGGTTCTTTCAGTTTCCGTCAACCAAATTCCCTCACAAGGCTTTGGTCAGCCCGAGGCTATAGTAGAAGACACTTGCCCAAGGTGCCACACAGTGGGACTGGACTCGAGACCATGTGGTTGGGAACCATGCTTCGTACCACACAGCCACGCCTGCACTTATAGTATGATTTTTGAAGGATTTGGCTGTTATTTCATGCAAGGTGGAAGAACATGTAGAAACACTTACGTTGAATAGTCACAGCAAGGCGTCGGTAATGAGACACAAACCATTGATTTCTCATCGAATATTGTGGAATTTTCAATTGCTACATGTTGTAAATTATGGGGATAAGGTATGTCGGGGAGGAGAAAGACGGTGACAGCATCAGACTCATTATCTGCTTCATTTAAGATGCAGACCTAAAGTTGTGTTCAAATGATAGAACTTCTTCAAATCTAAAACTTTAACAATCTTGAAAGTTGGAAATAACTACTTGAGTCTTGATAAAATTCTCACCTACTCATTCTCCCTCACTTTATTTTCCTCTCTCTCTCTCTCTCTCTCTCTCTCTCTCTTTCTTTCTTTGTCACACGCCCGCTTTCTCACTTTCTCTTTCTCACTTTTTCTTTTGTGTGGCCACCGACAAAATTACATGCGCACACTTACGTATATGAATGCATATATATATATATATATATATCGCCGTGTATACACACACACACACACACATATAAGATAAAACTTACTTGGAAGAGGATGCGTGCGTTCAATCATATACTCTTTTAATCTTTTACTTGTTTCAGTCATTTGACTGCGGCCATGCTGGAGCACCACCTTTAGTCGAGCAAATCGACCCCAGGACTTATTCTTTGTAAGCCTAGTACTTATTCTATCTGTCTATTTTGCCGAACCGCTAAGTTACGGGGACTTAAACACACCAGCATCGGTTGTCAAGCGATGTTGGGGAGACAAACACAGACACACAAACACACACACATACATATACATATATGCGACGGGATTCTTTCAGTTTCCATCTACCAAATCCACTCAAAAGACTTTAGTCAGCCCGAGGCTATAGTAGAAGACACTAGCCCAAGGTGCCACGCAGTGGGACTAAAACCGGAACCATGTGGTTCGTAAGCAAGCTACTTACCACACAGCCACTCCACCGCCTATAATATATATTATATGTACATATATGTATACATACATACATATATATAATATATATATATATATATATATATATATATATATATATGTATATATATATGCATATATATATATGCATATATACATACGTATATGTACATACATCTATATACGTATAAATATATATATATATATATATATATATATATATTATATATATATATATATTAATAACAACTAATGAAGGGTCGTTCTTTATGTTGCTTGTTTTGTTTCCGTTTGTGTCTTTCGTTGTTCAAAGGAATTGATCATGTTCCATGTACTCGTGCTTCGTACATATATATATATTTCTTTCTCTCCCATTCCCTTTTTCGTCCTTTTTCCCTCACTTAACTTGTCTCTTCCTCTCTCTCTCTCATTCTTCATTCTCTCTCTCCCCCTCACCATTCTTCATGGTCTCCTCGCACCATTCCCCTTCTTCTCTCTCTTCTTCTTGCTCCTCCTCCCCCATTCCCGTCGTCCATCTGCGACGATACTTCCGTCGTAACTGCTATCCTGTCTTTTCTCGCCCGCTTCTAAGGCCACTGGTCGACATTCTTTCTCTCTCGTCGTCCACTATAATCCAGCGTTTGCATTACTTTTTCGTCTGGCGTAAACAGCCCTTTTATCTTGTTCTCCTTGTCCTGTCTCTCACTGTTATATATTTATTTTTCAACTGTTTATATATAATTTTTTTTTTTTTACTGTTTATATGTTTGTACTGTCGTTACCGTCTTGCTTTTTTTTTACCATTTTTTACCCCTCTGCGAAAAGATCTCAGAATTTTAATTGATTTGCTTTTCGCAGAAGGAGTTTCTTCGAAGTATACGTCTCGCTTTTATCCTTCGAACGTAGAGTAGATGAAACCTTAGCGACTGAAGAAGGGGATTTTTCGTGTGCTTATTGTCCTGTATCTCTTTTTTTCTTTTTTGCTTGTCCTGTTCCTTGGTTTGTGTCTATGTTTTTCGTCTCTCTATGTGTTCGACGTCTTTTTGGTGTCCTGTACACATATATGCGTGTATATGTACATGTAGAGGTAGGTACGTACATATATGTTTATATATATGCATATGTTCTATTTTATTAACATATATATATGTGAAGGCGCATGGCTCAGTGGTTAGAGCGTCGAGCTTACGATCGTGAGTTTGTGAGCTCGAATCCCGGACCGGGCTGCGTGTTGTGTTCTTGAGCAAGACACTTTATTTCACGTTGCTCCAGTTCACTCAGCTGTAGAAATGAGTTGCGACGTCACGGGTGCCAAGCTGTATCGGCCTTTGCCTTTCCCTTGGATAACACTGATGGCGTGGAGAGGGGAGGTCGGTATGCATGGGCGACTGCTGGTCTTCCATAAAACCACCTTGCCCAGATTTGTGAATAGGAGGGTAACTTTCTAGGTGCAATCCCATGGTCAGTGTATATATATATATACACTCACACACACATATATATGCTCGGACACGAATATATATACTTGTGGATTCATATGGAAACGACGCATTATATATGAATATGTGCACAAGTGTGAATGTGCACACACACCACATATACATATACATATGCATCTATATATACATACATATATATATATATACATATATATATATATTTCATATATATATATATATATATATATATTATATATATTATATATATATATATATATTATATATATATATACTATATATATATATACATATATATATATACATATGTATATACACACACATATATATTACATATGTAAACACCTACTAAATATCTAACTCGCTTTGTAATTATAAGTGCACCTAACCTTACGTGTGCGTATGCTCACATTTTTGCTAGTGCTTGTATGAGCGTGTGTAATCGTGCCATGCTGCTTGCCCGAGGGTGTTTATACATCCATATCACTTAACGGTTATATTCAATACTTTTCTCGCTGGATTAAGTGTTCGTTTCTCTTTTTATCTACTACAATTTTATTTTTGGATCTTCTCTATATATGAAGAATTTTCCTCCGTTGCAAAACGGAAAGTTGCATTATGGAACTGTCATTTTAACGAGACTTTTTATTTATTTGTGTGTCCCACAAGAGGAGTCGATGCCAGATGTGTCAAAACAATTGTTGTGATTAATAATATATTCTCGTATATTCCATCTTCTGTCTTTCATTTGTTATCTATTATATAAAATCCGTTCTGTCTGTCTGTGTGTGTGTCTTCTAGGATCTCGGGCATCCCCCATCCGATTGCGCTTAGATTTGATATGTAGATACCGACGGTTTCAAGGTGTGTATAAGTCTTGAAAAAATTACAAAACTCGATTCCAGGTGAGAATGCGATTGATAAAGCCGTGGGAACGTGCATTTGTACGTGCAAGTACATCAGCTGTTGCGATCGATACTACACGTACGCGAGAATAATGCACGTGCAGTTTGCAAAAAAAAAAAGCCGACTGGCTTGAAATAATGCCACAAAATGCGGTATATTTAAGAGACCAAAAAAGTAAGATGCAAAAAAGATATTTTCTTCAAACTTGGCATGAAGGAAGGAAAGACTATTTGGTTTCTGAAGAATTTTTTTTTGCCTTAATTTCGTTTAATAAAACCAAAAATTTTATTGAAATAAAAGCATGCTTAATTATTTTTTAATGAAAAGAAAACACTGATTGCCTTTTATTCAGCAGTTATGATTCAGCACCGCCCATTGGACGGGGGGCGCTTTGCTCGTATATATATATATATATATATATATATATATATATATATATAGTTTACTTTTCAGTTAAGATCAACAAAAAAAGTTACTCCATCCCGCGAGAGAAAAATATCATTTAATGTACACAGTACAAAGTTATGAGTTACTAATAGTCTCTTGCTGTGAAGACATGTGTCTTTGCAGGTTTTCTAACATGCTTTGTACCTCCAAACAATCTTTTTGCTCTGAGCACATGTTCTCTTCAATTTGTGTCCTGATTTGCAAATTGAATAGACCATGTACTCAGAACCTGAACACATGTGTGTATATACATTGTTGGCCAAAACTCACTCGACAGTAGATCAAAATTCCATAAATACTATCTGTAATTCTGTATTGACTTGAATGGAAAAATGTGTCACTCAAGGACTTCAGTTTGAACAATTTTCGTGATATTTCATATTTAGATGCTTTTATTATATTCATTCAGTTGTTAAACATAAATAAATCTTGGAATTAGATAGGCTTTGACTTACTGTCGGGTGACTTTTAGCCAACTCTGTATACTAGATAGATAGATAGATAGATAGATAGATAGATAGATAGATAGATAGATAGATAGATAGATAGATAGATAGATAGATAGATATATAGATAGATAGATAGATAGATAGATAGATAGATATAGATAGATAGATAGATAGATAGATAGATAGATAGACAGACAGACAGACAGATAGATAGATTGGTAGATAGATGGATAGATAAATAGATGGATAGATAGATAGATAGATAGATAGATAGATAGATAGATAGATATATAGATAGATAGATAGATAGATAGATAGATAGATAGATAGATAGATAGATAGATAGATATGTAGATAGATGGATAGATAAATAGATGGATAGATAGATAGAGAGAGATAGACAGATAGATAGATAGATAGATAGATAGATAGATATATAGATAGATAGATAGATAGATAGATAGATAGATAGATAGATAGATGGATAGATAGATAGATAGATAGATAGATAGATAGATAGATAGATAGATAGATAGATAGATAGATAGATAGATAGATAGATAGATAGATAGATAACGGGAAGGTTTATGAAAATAAACAAAAGACGAAGACAGGTGGAGTACAAACAAACAAATGTATTAGTATGGCGCTCAGGAATAGAAATAGAACAAATCTTTTACGTTTCGAGCCTACGCTCTTCGACAGAAAGATACATAGAAAAAAAACAAGGAGAGAAAAAAATGCGTGTAGGAGCTAGCTAGCTAGCTTGATAGATAGATAGATAGATAGATAGATAGATAGATAGATAGATAGATAGATAGATAGATAGATAGATAGGCGGACAGACTGACAGGCACACACACTCACAAAAATATAGAAATATTAGAAATATAGGTGGTATTAACAGCAAGGTAGGTGACAGTGTAAAAAGTAATAGAGCTGAATATGTGAAGCAAAATTCAAATGAAGAAAATATAAAGAATATTAAACGCATAAACAAAAGAAAGAATGAACGAAAGCAAAAATGAAAGAAAGAAAGAAAGAAAGAAAGAAAGAAAGGGATAAAGGAAGAGAAACCCATATCTTTATTCAAATCATTTTGTTCCCAAAGGAAAGTTACAGGATTGGACAAGAGTTTTTTAAAAATTCATTTGCAACCTACTTTTAAAAATATTTTCTCTTCCTTTTACCTAATACTTATATTTATTTATTTGAAAAATGTTCGATTTCTGTTTTGAAATGAATGAATTCTCAAGGAAACCTGACAAAGTGCTTTCTTTTGTTTCTTCTATTTATATTATTATTATTATTATTATTATTATTATTATTATTATATTATTATTATTATTATTATTATTATATTATTATTAAGGCGGTGAGCTTGCAAAATTGTTAGCAGGCTGGAGAAAATACCGGTATTCCACCCGTCGCTACGTTCTGAGTTCAAATTCCACGGATGTCGACTTTGCCTTTCATCCTTTCGGGGTCGATAAGTTTAGTACCAGTGGAATACTGGTGTCGATGTAATCGACTGGCCACCTCTCCACAAATTTGAGCCCTTGTGCCTCCAGTAGGAAGGACTATTATTTTCCATTTATGAAAACTCACAACTTATATTGCTGGGTATGATGGCAAGTGTCAGCTGACTACAGCCAGCAGACTAAGGTGGCACTTGTTTACTGGTTATGCTTCAAGAACATCCAGGTCATTCCCCACCCCTTTTGTTTGTATATAACTTAAGGTTATCATTGTTATTACCTATTATTATTAAGGCGGCGAGCTGGCAGAAACTTAACATGCCGGGCGAAATGCGTAGCTGTATTTCGTCTGCCGTTACATTCTGAGTTCAAATTCCGCCGAGGTCGACTTTGCCTTTCATCCTTTCGAGGTCGATTAAATAAGTACCAGTTACGCACTGGAGTCGATATAATCGACTTAATCCGTTTGTCTGTCCTTGTTTGTCCTCTCTGTGCTTAGCACCTTGTGGGTAGTAAAGAAATAGGTATTTCGTCTGCCGCTACGTTCTGAGTTCAAATTCCGCCGAGGTCAACTTTGCCTTTCATTCTTTCGGAGTCGATAAATTAAGTACCAGTGAAACACTGGGGTCGATGTTATCGACTAGTCCCCTCCCCGCAAATTTCAGGCCTTGTACCTATAGTACAAAAGTTTATTGTTTTTATTATTTACATTGTACACTACATTTTACTGCGGTTATTATTGTTCATGCCTTTTGTGCTGTCGTTGTTTTTCTTGTTTTGTCGATGTTTTGCTGATTGTTTTCGATGTAATTGAAGTTCTTGTTCTTAAACTTTGGGTTTCAGCTTTCTTTTTATTTCGTTTTCTTTTTTTTCTTTCTTTCCCACTACCCCCTCTCTCTCTCTCCCTCTCTGTTAATTCCTTTAAAAGTAGCATTCAAATAAGAAATAACAAAGCGCCATATTTATCTAACACAACACATTTGGTTGGTATACATTAAAAGTATTCAGTTTTTCTGCTGGACATTTCTTAAATAGTTACCCCCAAGAGAGTGAGAGGTAGAAAGAGTGTTTGTGTGAGTGTACATGTATGTATGCGTATGTGTGTGTGTTTATGTGTGTGTGTGTGTGTGTGTGTGTGTGTGTGTCTGCGTGCTTGTGAAGAAGGTGGTGGTCATCAGTTAGTGATTCACTTCAAACAAACCGTTGGTGTCTTAATGTCTTCAGCAAGAACATTAACGAAGTGAGTGCAATGAAATAAATATATTTAGACGAGGCACAAATACTGAGGGGAAAATGATATGACAAAAAAACACCTCGTTGTCTCACTGTTATAGCTAACTCAACTTGTTGATAGATATAGTACTTGAATGACTATATATATATATAATATATATATATATATATATATATATATGTATGTATGTATGTATGTATGTATGTATGTATGTATGTATGTATGTATGTATGTATGTGTGTGTGCGCGCGCGTGTGTGTGCGTGCGTGTGTGTGTGTATGTGGAGGCGCAATGACCCAGTGGTTAGGGCAAGCGGACTCGCGGTCATAGATCGCGGTTTCGATTCCCAGACCGGGCGTTGTGAGTGTTTATTGAGCGAAAACACCTAAAGCTCCACGAGTCCCCGGCAGGGGATGATGGCGAACCCTGCTGTACTCTTTCACCACAACTTTCTCTCACTCTTACTTCCTGTTTCTGTTGTGCCTATAATTCAAAGGGTCAGCCTTGTTACACTCTGTGTCACGCTGAATATCCCCGAGTACTACGTTAAAGGTACACATGTCTGTGGAGTGCTCAGCCACTTGCACGTTAATTTCACAAGCAGGCTGTTCCGTTGATCGGATCAACTGGAACCCTCGTCGTCGTAAGCGACGGAGTGCCATGTATGTATGTATGTATGTATGTATGTATGTATGTATGCATGTATGTATGTATGTATGTATGTATGTAAATGATACACATAACGATGCCCTGAGAATATCGCTTCCTATATACTCAAACTTACCCCGCCAACAATACACCTGTTGATCTCACTTCTAATATCTCTCTATGGTAATGGAGACATCCATTAAAAATCGTGTGCTCTAATTATTTACTCATAATCACCAGTACTTCTCCAGAGCCAGATCCACTGGCAGCCTACTGGCTTTAGAGAGCTTCGGTGAAAGCAATGTTGTTGCCCTAGACATCAACAAAATCTTCAACTGTGTTTGAAATACGTGTCACCTATTAAAACTTTCCACCTACCGGATCAACCCAACTTTCATGTCCTGGACCGGCAGCTTCCTAATAGATCACACCATCACTGCATGTGTTGACAGAGATCTTTCTGCCACACTCTTACACCTCTCTTGTGTTTCTGAATGTTCGCCTTAGTCCTTTACTGTCTGCTTTCAATATATCAGAGACCTACTTGCTGCCACATACAATAATTTCGACATCTTATGCAGTAACATGACTCTTCAATCCTTCTTAACTTTCTCCAACTTCGCATCATCTACACGCAGCTAGACACCACTCGCCAAACGTGTATTGTAAAGGGAGACTATAACTTAATAATTTTCTGCGCATAATTAGCATGGTTTACATATCTAGACTCTAGTTTGAAATTTTACAGAATGAGCAGAAAAGGCAGAATTTGTAATTAGTAAACTGTTTCCTCTTCACCTCATAAGGAGTACTTTAGTTACGAGCTCTGATACAAATTCTGAAGCTTTTAATTGTATATCTTAGATATATTTCTGCTGTCGATCGAAGAAGCATTCTCCGATAAAGAAGCGAACGTCTGTTTTCCACCGCAGAACGTTATACTTTTTGCTTTTTCTTTTCTTGAACACAGAAGGATGAAGGTCCTTTTATTTTGCTGAATTAATCTAATCAATGGACGGTTTAATTAATGGAATTTTAATTTGTTATTGTTAACGTCTTTTCAAGGATCCTAAAGCTATGATATTCATCATGAATTGAAAACATTTTTCCGTTCCTGGAAGGTCCAGAGATGATTACATTTTGTGAACAAAACTATAGGCCATGCATGGTGTAATTACATAATATAATTGGAAAAAATAACAAACTTTCTTTTAAAAAAATATTTGAATACAAATCCCACAAAACTTTAAAAAAAAGTATGAAGAAGGAAAATTGAAGGGAATTATGCATTATTGAAAGAAAGGAATAGAAACAAATCACCTTGTGCAATTTCGAAATATTTTCTCACCGCAATACTAATTAAATACTAAAAAAAAAACCCTGCTGATATATATATATATATATTATATATATATATATATAAAATATATTCTGTTACTGTATTAATTCATTCCATCTGGAATTTTCCGTCCTTCATTTTTAGTCCTTGTTTGTCCTTCCCTTCAATGACATTTCTTATCTCTCTCTCTCTCTCTCTCTCTCCTCTATATATATATATATATATATATATATATATATATATATATATATATAGATCAGACTAAAAGAGAAAATTTGGCGCGTTGAAAATCTGAGGTCTAAGTTCCATGACACTGCGTGTCTGGTTGCGTCAGTGATATAAGAAATGTCATTGAAGGGAAGGACAAACAAGGACTAAAAATGAAGGACGGAAAATTCCAGATGGAATGAATTAATACAGTAACAGAATATATTATATATTATATATATATATATATATATAGTGTACATATGTATGTATGTATATGTCTTTTGTGTGTGTATGAATAAGTGAATGTTATTTGTATGTAATGTGTTTATATTTTTATGCTGTTATATTTCTGTAAGTGAATATTATTATAAACAGACTTAGATTTATTTTAATTAAATTTATTTTACCATTAATTAATTTACTCTGGGCAAATATGTTTTTTTCCTTCTAACTAAAGTTATATTTTTTATTTAAGGTTTCCTATGATTTTACATTATGATTTTTAAACCTTTTATGTACATCAACGTTTCTTAGAAAAAACCTCATTAGTTGAAAGAATCTGTGAAACGAAACCAATTTCAAATGCGTATCTGTCAATGTAAATTGTATATTTATACATATTACCTTAATTTTTTTCCATTCTCAATCAAAAATGTCCGACGAACGAACAGTTTTTTGTGATTCTTTTGTGATGTTTTTCCAGCTTTAATAATAAAGCATATTTACGCAACCTCCGGTATTTGAGTTCTATTTTTTCCCACATTGATTCACATTTCTGTGCTTACTCTAATGTAACTTGCTCCTTTTTAAGAAAGTTTGAACGACACTCCACATGTAGGAAGAAGCTGAAAAAAATGGGGAAAAGAATCAGCTAAAAAATGGAACTCTACTCGTTGGATTTTTCTTTAAAAACATAGCAATCCCTACGCAGAAGCAATAACTCAACAGCCAAATTGAAAACACGGAAAATTTTATCCGAGGAATGAGATGGCAAGCTTACTTCTTTGACACGAAACAAGTGAATAACAGAAACAAGTATGGCCTTAAATCTAAAAACCCACTACTTATTATGGAATTAAAAGCTTTTGAAAAAGACCTTTTCGAACTTAGAAGAATAAAATTCCGTAAATTCAGCAATTCACTCCAGAGAGATAGGAAAGAAAAAATTAGAAATATAAGGAACTCGGATAATATTTTCGTAAACTCCGATAAAACAGAAAATCTATAAGCAATTGAAAAAGATCTTTACTACTGACTCCTTTCGAATAGCATTACAGACACCTACAAAAAAGCTAACACGAACTTATATAAAGAGGTGAATATTGAAGTAAGAAGGATTACTAGCATTCTTAAAGTTGGTGATAGGATAAAATACTTCCCCCAAGCCAACCCATTATTAAGGACCATAAAGCTAATTTCAGTAGAAACCCTAAATGTAGACTAATCAGCCCCGCTAAAACAGAAATATGCATTAGTAGCAAAAAATATTTTAGATTTTGTTTTAAAAAAATTATTTAAATAGAATATTAAACTTAAGGATTTGGGGAAATAGTATGTCAGTTATAGATTGGTTCAAGGGAATTAGCCATAAATGTAACTGCAAATTTACGTAGTTCGATAGTGTCGATTTTTACCCGTATTATCCAGGCCTTTACTTCTTAAATCATTAGACTTCGCAAAACAATACGTCACCATTGGATATAGATATTATCCTACATGCAAGGGAACCCCTCCATTTTACGATGATACCACCTGGGTAAAAAAAAAACGAGGATTCTTTATTCGATATGCCGATAGGGCGGAGTTATGTATGCTTATAAGAGCTTATATTTTGCATAACCTGCATCTGAAATACTCTTTTATAGATGCAGGATTATACAGGGATGACTAAGATCAAAACGTTAAAAATTAACAGAAGAAATGACAGATGGTTATGTGCAGACCCTTCTGAAGTTCCAAGTGTTATGCATACAAAATTTGCTGCAAATGTCATAGACATGTGATGCCTCCAATGAAGGACATGTGATGCCTCCTTACTTCTTTCCACAAGGCCTTAGAGTTAAATCTACATTGAATTCCTGGAAACAATTGTTAAGCCCTGGATAGACAGTGTATGCAATGGAAGGCTATATGTGTTTCAGTAAGGCTTTGCACTATCACACATGGCTCTAGTAACACAGGAATGGATAGCTGAAATTATTCATGATCACGTAACCCCTAACATTTGACCTCCTAATTCCATAGATCTCAATCCATTGGACTATTACATGTGGAGCGTTGTGGAGAGAGCGGTCAATGAACACACACCCACAACACCAACGATTTTTTGAAAGCTGCCATAATCAGAGAAATGTCCAAAATGAACCAGGACCACTTGATTCGAGCATGTAGATGATTTAGATCTCATATAAAAGCAGTTGTTGAAACTGAATAACATTATAGAAAAGGAGGTTTATTTTTATCCTCATAGCATTCTTTTATAAATAATGTTATTATCTGTTATATATCTGGGTTTTTTTTTCATAAACATAAATGTGTCCTCAGATATCATACGTACCCCGTACTTAATTGTTTAACCCTGCTATTTATTCTATCGGTTTCTTTCACCAAACCGCTAAATAACGAAGACGTAAACATACAAGCAGCTTTTACAAGTATACAAGCTCAAATTCTTAAGCCTTTCCTCTGAGCTGAACAAATAATAATCCTTGATTTGAACGTTTTTGTGTTCAGGTTTGACTTAAGGATCTCTCATATAATTTAAAAAGGATTAAGGTTCTCGGCCTGTTCAAATAAAAACAGCTCCCATTTCATCTCTAGGGGAACCTTTTGTTTAATTTTATTGAAAGAAGTGAAAAGACCCTACCATACAGAATCCGCATACGATTATTTAAAAGGAAAAATGATGCTTTCGTAGAAGTTCTTGCCTGTAATGATATTTTCGTTTCAGAGAATAAATTGACTAATATCTCAACATCTTGGTGTGAGACTCAGTCTGACATCATTACACTCTTCTGTATTTTTGTATAATCCTTTTTTTAATGGGGTTTGCTTTGTGAACGAATGCCTTAGCGATTGTTTACGATTTGCGCGTGTAACTTGTGTGTGTGTGTGTGTGTGTGTGTGTGTGTGTGTTATTATTATTATTATAATCATTATTATTATTATTATTATCATTATTGAGTGAGAGAGCAGTGCATGCCATCAAAGTGACACTGGGGTAAAATATACGAAGCCCAGTACACCCATCATAACTACCCGTCTAATAAGGGTACATCAGGCACATGCATCACAACCATATGTGCGCGACATGGTGATCTCATATCTAGATAAATAGCACATGACCTTGCAGGTGGGACCCAGGTAGAACTTTCTTCATTTCGAGTAACCGATCCCACTCAAAAGGTCCCCGAATAAGGGATGTTTAAGGTTGTTAAACGACACACCCATGTTACCGAAGGTGAATTTTTCAATCCCCAAGCAATTCCTCTCAGCACATGGCTACGATGCTCCCCCAATACTTCCGCTCGTGATCAGAGATGTACATATTGTCAGCCACTAAAGGACGTGCTCAACTGATAAATTACTATTATCATTATTATCATTAAGGCCACGAGCTGGCAGAATCGTTAGCACGCCGTTGAAAATGCTTAGCTGCATTTCGTCTGCTGCTACGCTCTGAGTTCAAATTCCACCGAGGTTGACTTTGCCTTTCATCCTTTCGAGGTTGATAAATTAAGTACCAGTGAAAAACTGGGGTCGATGTAATCGACTAGTCCCCTACCCACAGATCCTAGACCTTGTACCTTAAGTAGAAAGGATTATTTTTATTAAAGCGGCGAGTTGGCAGAATTGATAACACGCTGGACGAAATGTTTAGCAGTATTTCACCCGTCGCCACGTTCTGAGTTCAAATTCCGCCATGGTCGTCTTTGTCTTTCCTCCTTTCGGGGTCTATGTAATCGACACATCCCCTCCTCAAAAATGGTTGCCACTGTAACAAAATTTGAAACCATTATTATTGTTATTATTTTTAGTTTTATTATTATTATTATTATTATTATTATTATTATATTATTATTATTTATTATTATTATTATTATTATTATTATTATTATTGAGTGAGAGAGCAGTGCATGCCATCAAATTGACGCTGGGGTAAAATATATGAAGCCCATCCCGCTAAAAAGGCCCCTGAATAAGGGTTGTTTAAGGATGTTGACCGAACCACCCATGTTTTCAGAGGTGAATTATCTAAACCTCCAAGAATTCCTTTCAAAACACGGCTATGATGCTACCCCACTACTTCTGCTCATGATCAGAGATGCACATATCGTCAGCCACCTAGGGACAAGCTCAACTGGTTAAGGCCAAACAACTGACAAGCAAATCTGTGGTATTGAGCAGAATATTTGCTGTAGCCCATCTTTTATACCAGACAAAACAATGTACATGATAACACTTCCAATCAGTTAGGATCAGAAGCCACGAGAGCCACTGCCTGATACTGCAGCAGGGCATTTATTATTATTATTATTATTATTATTATTATTATTATTATTATTATTATTATTATTATGAGTTCTAATTCTGCCGACTTTCCCCGTCATCTTTCTGGGGTCGATGAAGTAAAGCACTGATGTCGAACTAATCGACTTACACCTCCCGTCAAAATTGCTGACCATGTGGCATCATTAGAAAAAAAATGTATTTTCATCTTCTCAATTATCTATGATTGAGAGATAGAGGAGGAAAATCTTAATTTCTTAAGGGAATATATATTTTTGCAAAAGACTGTAGTAACTTTCATTGCAGACTTCAAAGAATTATGATGATTTCGTGACGTGGTCTTTTTGTCTGAGATCATGTTTTGAAACTAAGATAAAAGCAGTTTGAAAAAAAAACAAAACAATCTCATCCTCGTCAGTTCGTTTATTAAATTTAGGCGTATGTGTGGCTGTGTGGTAAGTAGCTTGTTTACCAACCATATAGTTCTGGGTTCAGTCCCACTAGGTGGCACCTTGGGCAAGTGTCTTTTACTATAGCCTCTGGTCGACCAAAGCCTTGTGAATGGATTTGGTAGACGAAAACTGAAAGAATCCCGTCGCTTATATGTATAAGTGTGTGTGTGTGTGTGTGTGTGTGTGTGTGTGTGTTGTGTGTGTGTGCATGTATGTGTGTGTGGTGTGTGTGTGTGTGTGTGTTGTGCTTTTGCATCTGTGGTTGCCCCCCAACATCGCTTGAAAACCGATGCTGGTGTGTTTACGTTACCGTAACTTAGCGGTTCGGCAAAAGAGACCGATAGAATAAATACTAGGTTTATAAAGAATAACTCCTGGGATCGAATTGCTCGACTAAAGGCGGTGCTCCAGCATGGCCACAGTCAAATGACTGAAACAAGTAAAAGAGTAAAAGAGTTTAAGAAACACAGAAAGAGAGTTAAATTCGGTTTGTAAGATACAGAACCCATTTTGTCAGAGACCAGGCCGCAGTTTCGAGCGAAGAAAATGTTAACACCATTTTACAGATAATAAATGTTTAAATGAAGTCTGTGCGTTTCTGGATATGGCTAACTTGTTTCTTCCACGCTGCAACTGATGCATGGAATTATTTTCTCTTAAAAGGAATAATCATGCCATGCTGTCCCATTACATTGACGAAAACTATCACTGAAATCGGAATTAAGAATTTACTGGCATTAGGAGTAGCAACCAAAATGTGTTCCAAACACTGACTAAATCAGTGTTTCTCAATCCTTTTTTTTTTCTTTGGTCCCAAACCCTCATATACATTATTTTACACGATGTTCCATCTATTCACCTTACTGTGAAAGGTTGATATAAAGGTTCTCTTGCTTTTTCCCCCCTCTTGTTTTCGTGTTTCTTTCTTTCTTTTTCTTTTTCTCTGCTACTATCCTTGCTGTGATCCGCTTGATAGATGATAGTATGAGGTCATCAGTAATTGTTGTCTCTGTAATTTCGGGGGAGGAGGCAAATTGATTACATCGACCCCAGGGCACCCCTGTCACTTATTTTATTTTCTTGAAAATTCTCCATAACTAAGGGTGTTGCGTACACGTTCTAATAAAATTTCTGGTCTTTTTCTTTTTAATGGAATATCAAAATACAGTTCTTCCATCTATTGTAGAGAAAACCATCAACAAAGGAACACTGCCCTTCCTCCAATCACCAAAGTATGATTTTTTAATCTTTCTCTTTTTTTTGTCTACCGGACTGGGAATGATGCGAACCTTTTCGTTTTGACGAATTAATCTAATAAATGGACATCCTAATTAATGGAACTCTAATTTGTTATTGACAGCATTTTTTTCGGCTAATCCTACAGGTATGATAATCATCACGAAATGAAAATATTTTTTTTATTCCCCGAAGGTGACAAATGATTAGTTTTTATAATAAAAAATTTAAGCCTTCTATTATCTTATTACATAAAATTTTATAAAAAAAAAGTAACAGCGAACCTTAACGGGAAAAAAGAAAACAAAATTAGTTCGCAAATCTGAGATCAGAAGAAAGTAAGAAAACTGTGTTGAATGATACAATATCTGAAAGTAAAGGAATAGAAACAAAAGAGAAATTTTGTAAATTTTTAAAGATTCTCACGACTAAACTAATTAGATTTATCTCTTTGCGAAATCCTGCTCCAGTAGTGACTACAACATTTAAAAACCTATCAAGACTTCAGCAGCTGTTCCGGTTTTATGATTCCGGAGGCGTTTTTGTGTGTGTATGAATGTATGTATATATGTATTTCTGTTGTGTATGTATGTATAGTATATACTATATATATTATATATATATATATATATATATATATATTATATAAAAGGCTTAGTAAAATAAATTACTTTGCCGCATACTGAACTCGTTAGAAATAGCAGCTAAAAAAACTATTTCTAACACTTAAAGAAAACCTCTCTCATATAGTGCTTGCTCAATTCAACCAAGAAAGTATGAGGGTAGAGACATTAAAAAATCAAATGCAAAGGTTATTTGAGTACGTACGTTTCAAGATTAGCCAAATCGACCCTTCTCTCTCAGCAGCTCAGAATGCCCATCAGCTGGTGGAAAGGGGAGAACAGAAATTTTTCTCTTGCATATTTGAGTTAGCTAGCACTGTTAGTTGGAACAAATCTTCAGAAGCGATACAAGCCGAAAGGGTATGCTCCCATTTTCAGTGTTTCAAACTCAAACAAGGGCATTCTGAGCTGATGAGAGAAGGGTCGATTTGGCTAATCTTGAAACGTACGTACTCAAATAACCTTTGCATTTGATTTTTTAATGTCTCTACCCTCATACTTCTTGGTTGAATTGAGCAAGCACTATATGAGAGAGGTTTTCTTTAAGTGTTAGAATAGTTTTTTTAGCTGCTATTTCTAACGAGTTCAGTATGCGGCAAAGTAATTTATTTTACTAAGCCCTTTTATATAATGTAATAATTTGAATTTGCCTTAAATGGTCCCTTTGCATACTGAATACTTGGTGAAATTGATTAATTAATTAATTAATTTTACCCTCAATTGTTGAAATTATATATATATATATATATATATATATATAATATATATATATATATAATATATATATATATATATTATATATATGTATGTATGTATGTATGTATGTATGTATGTATGTATGTATACGCGTACACATATAAACGCGCACGCGTGCATACACACACATATACGTAAATGTGTTGGGGTTTCACAAGTAACTTGCTTACACGATATGTATTCACTCGGTGCAATTATAAATGGTTGACAGAAATGTGAGAAAATGTACAAGCAAAACAAACATAACAGAAAATAGATGATTTTTGGGTTTAGGTTTTTTTTTATATTGAAAGATATAGTCTTAGAAAGAGATATAGGTATATTAAATAGGTATATATATATATATTGATAGGTAGTGAAACAGAGAGATAGACAAATGGACGAACAGACAAACAGATAGACGGCGAGATATACAAATAAAAAGATAGACCGACAGGCAGACAGAAAGCTAAATAGGGAGACTGATAGATAGATAAATAGATAGATAGATAGATAGATAGATAGATAGATAGATAGATAGATAGATAGATAGATAGATAATACATACATACACACATATATTCATACAGACATTCATACATACATACATACATACATACATACATACATACATACATACATACACACACATACATACATACATACATACATAGAATAACAAATCATAATATAATAAACTGAATTAGCAAATAATTGTGAACTTGGAGACTTGTTACTGAATCAAATGTTAATATATAATGGTGTGAATTCCGCCGAGGTCGACTTTACCTTTCATTCTTTCGGGGTCGATAAAATAAGTGACAGGTGAGCCTTGGGGTCGATGTAATCAATTTGCCTCCTCCCCCGAAATTACAGAGACAACAATTACTGGTGACCTCATACTATCATCTATCAAGCGGATCACAGCAAGGATAGTAGCAGAGAAAAAGAAAGAAAGAAAGAAACACGAAAACGAGGGGGAAAAGCAAGAGAACCTTTATATCAACCTTTCACAGTAAGGTGAATAGATGGAACATCGTGTAAAATAATGCATATGAGGGTTTGGGACCAAAGAAAAAAAAAAGATTGAGAAACACTGATTTAATCAGTGTTTGGAACACATTTTGGTTGCTACTCATAATGCCAGTAAATTCTTAATTTCGATTTGAGTGATAGTTTTCGTCAATGCAATAATACAGTCTTCCTTAACAAAATAATACACGCATTAGAGAAGTTGTTTAGCATATGTTCCATAAAGAGTAAAATGCATGTAAAGAAATCCTCTTGGCACACATACCGGGAGGATGCTCAATTCAAATGGAATAGTAACTGTACTCCTTGGTCGCATATATACTGTACATGTTAATGCTGATTAGATTAATAAACTCGTATGCTGTTTCTGACTTTATGGAGTATGTCTCTTTTGGTCCATAGACGGTCAAATAAATAATCTCAAGTAACTATCATTATGGGATGATCCCGCAGTTTCCTAACTGGCTATAAAAAAATTATGGCTTCGTTCAACCAAAATTTCCCCAAAATTCATTTACGGGTTCAAGAAGCGTACACCTATACTTTCGTTCAGCTTCCATTTATTTCATCAGGTAAGAATCAGCGCATTCATCTTTCTTCTTTCTCGTTAGCAATGAAGCTAAAGCATATCTATGCAGAGACCTTTTTTTCATACCTGCCTATTGGATCACTTGCATTATATTTTCAATTATTAAATTTATCTTTCATCGTTGGGACTTTTGTTGTTATAACTTTATAAAAAATTCATACATTCCTCCCATCTGTAAGTTTATTGACATGTTTGAAACACAGAGAAATGTAATTTGTACGTTGACTATCCACCACAGTCATTAGATAACTAATATTCGCAAATATAATTATTTAGAGTATGTGTTCATTCATCATTATTAGCGAAGTATTTCAAACGACATTTTTTTTTTGTTTTCAAATTCGTTTTGTTTTTTCCAAATGATTTATTGCATAGAACTATCGATGTGGCAGCATCAAAAACACATTGTTAAATCAGATGTTTTTGATAATGAAACCTGTTTCTTCTTTTTCCATTTTTTTTTCTTTTCGATTTTCCCTCGCGGAAACAATGATGGCCAACATTCTGGGATCTACTGTTTATTGTAGCCTACAATTAAAAAGTCTTTTACTCTGGCCCTCAAGGTACTTTTGTTCGGATTAGTAAAATAGGATATATGGGTAAAGGCATGGTTGTGGGGTTAAGAAGTTCGCTTTGGCAACCGCATGGTTTCGGGTTCAGCCTCATTGCGCGGTACGTTGGACAAGTGTCTTCTGCTATAGCCAAGAGCCGATCAATGATTTGTGAGTAGATTTGGTAGACGAAAACTGTGTGGAAGCCCGTCCATGCGCGTGTGGATGAGCGTGTAAATATATGTGTATGTGTTGCGTTTGTTTGTATTTATGTTTGCTCCTCCCTACCGACGTTGGTTTGTTTACGTCTCCATAATTCAACGCTTCGGCAAAAGAGAAAAACTTTGATCAGGACCAGAATATTATCAGAAACAATGGTAGATGTTCGTGTTCAGACCCTTCTGAAGTACCAGCAGTCATGCACATAAAATTTCCTGCAACTGTCATAGCCTTTGAAGTTGTCAGTAATGAAGTACATGTGATACCTCCTCACTTCTTTCCACAAGGCCCTAGAGTTAACACTACTGGTTACATTATGGTCATGGAAACAGTTGTCAAGCCCTGGATAAATAAAGGACTCTACACCATCAAGTAAGGCTCAAGCAATCCAAGAATGGGTGGCTGACAATTTTCATAACCACTTAACCACAAACATTTGGTCTCCAAACTCACCCAATCCATTAAACTACTATGTGTGGAGTGTTGCTGAGAGAGAGGTCAATCAACCTCCCCATAACACCAAGGATTCTTTGAAGGCCGCCATATTCAATGTAATGTCTGATATGAACCAGGACCATTTAATTCATTGGTTTAGATTTATGCTGGTCGACTTTGGTAATAAAAGTTAAAGTTTGTATTTTCATCCTTGGTAAGTTCATAGTAATCCATGACTGGTTTTGATTTATGCAGATAGACTTTGATAAGAAAATTTCGAGTTTGTGTGTATATATATATATATATATATCCTTGTTAAATCTTGGTCATCCATGATGCATTAATGAACAAATTTTTAAGCTGTCATGTTTCATATATTTATATATATTTGTAATGCAATACTGCTTAAGACAAATATATCTTCGTGAGAAATTTTTTTGATATTGAATTTCATGCTATTATTTCAAAATACAATATATACATTCATATATATTTTCACGTGTGTGTGTGTGTATAAACGCACATACATATATACATACACCATATTTGTGTGTGTAAATATAAAATCATATACTCGCAATATATAATGCAGTACACAGCCCAACAACATTATGACTGATGAGTAGGCAGTGAAAAGGAGAGAGTATGGTGATGTACAAAACAACTTTTGATGAACAAAGCAGTGCTGTCCAAAATAAGAAAACAACACACGAAACTTTGGGACAGTATGGTTTGATTATAAGAAAGCTTTCGACTTCGTTTGCCTCTCATTGTTTCTGAAATTTCTGCACTGTGTAAAAGTGTCTACTGCCTTAGTGTTGTTATCTTTGAGAGATTCACGAACACCTAAGCAATAATTTTTATGCTTTCACATGAAAATGGAAAGGCCGTTTCTGATCTGATATTTGGAAGGGAATATTACAAGAAAATAGTCTTTCAGTAATTCTGCTTTCTTTTTGCTTTTTTTTATTATATATATATATTAAATCCATTATCGTTTCTGCTACAAAAATAGCCAATGGCTACTTGTTAGGGCTTGCAACCGCTAGAGATACCAATGTAACCTATAATTTCTCTGCTAGTTCCTCAACATTTACGGTGGGATTTCGTTCTATCAATGTTTCCAGGACGTCCTCATCGAGCTCTGTAGATCTTCCAGGACGAGGCTCGTCTTCTAGATTGTAGTTTCCGGGTCTGAATTTCTGAAACCACAGTTGACACTGGTTATTGTCCGATCCCCATGTAATGCATTAATATTCCTCGCACTTTCCGTTGTGTTGTTGCCTTATTGAACTCATTAAGCAAAATATGCCGAATATGCTCCTTTGTCACTTTCATTATAGCTTTGAAAAAAATAACTGTTAAAATCTAACTGCATTCTTCAAAACTTACACTAAGAATAAGGACAAGGTAAAATTACTACCTGTTTTTATCCCGTCTCCTTCCAACTTTTAGTTCATGCAATTGAAAAAAAACTGCATTATTTATGGGATGACTCAATATATTATACGAAAGTGTTACGAACAAAGATAGAGTGACCTGTGAATACCCAGTGACAACTTGACGACAAAAACAGTCATCTCGAGAATTTGCCAGAAGATGTTTGCAAATTTTCACACATCGTTGAGCCTGGATATCGGTCAGTCCAAGAGGAGCTTCTCGACAGCGAGGTTATGGATGTGTCGATTGATGGTACTTTGTGAAGGACCAAGTTCTGCTGACAATGTACGTGTGCTTGTGCTTGGCTTTTGTTCAACAATTTGAAGCAAGGCCTCATCTACCATAACAGGTCTTCCTGAGCTTGGTTTGTCTTCGAGACTAGTGTCACCTTTCTTGAAATGTCTGAGCCAGTTTTGTGCCACATGTTTGTTAACAGTTCCAGGGCCTTCCACATCACTAATTTCTTTTGCCGCTGCCCTTTCATTCTGTTCATTTTTCCACAGGTAACGTAAAATGGCTCTAATTGCAATTTCTTCTGCACTCATTATTATAGCCCCAAAATTAAGAATAGACAATGTTATATATGTAAATAAAAGCTAAACAAATCAGTAACGATTGGACATGTATCAAATCAATGTTACAAAATGGAGATACAAGTTGCCAAAAGCCATCATTGAAAACCCGAAAGAAATGTTTGAGTCAACCTGAAGTACACACATAAATACACACACACATAAACATACACACACACACACATACACACACACACACACACACACACACATACATATATATATATATATATATATATATATATATATATATATATATATATATATATATATATATATATATTAGGAATTAGAATTCCAGCATTATATTTCTATTAGTTGCGATTTTGGAATAGAATATTTGTAAGTAAATACGGAAAACCCTTTTTCTGTTCACATTTTTGCTCAGTATTATATTAAAGAATAATCATTTTCTTATGGACATGCAGAGAATATTGAAAAGTTCTGGTTCTCATACATCTAGAAGGTTCGTTGATGTTGCGGAGACATGGATTGAATAACAAAGGAAGAGATACGAATAAAGAAACCATTTTAGAAAATTGTTTGCAAACAGTTTTCTTTCAAAATAAATAAAAATACATTAATAATAATAATAATAATAATCATAATAATAATAATAATAATAATAATAATAATAATAATAATAATAATAGTAATAAGTCTTTCCTTTTCAGTGTGGGGATTCATCAATGCGTAAGTTAAACCAGGAAATACGGTGACACGTCACGTAATCAATTCAAAATTGAAGAGAAAAACCGATTATAAGCGAGACAAAAAATAACAATACTGTAAAATAATAAATTAGAGGAAGTAAGAAAGGAAGCAAGCAAGAAAAGAGGGAAGATGAGGACATAACCGTTATTCGAAAGATAAAATGTTACATAACTAGACAAACTACAGTCTTGTTGGTAATGAACAAAAATGGCGGATGATAACTGCACTGGGGGTGAAAAATGATGGATGAAAACTGAAAGAAAACGCTGGTGATTGCTTCTTGCCTATCTTCTTTTCAATCAAGATATCTTTCTGTCTATCTATCTATCTATATATCTATCTATCAATATCTATCTGTCTGTCTGTCGGTCTGTCTGTCAATCTATCTACCTACCTACCAACCTACCTACCTACCTACCTACCTACCTACCTGCCAGTCTGTCTGTCTGTCTATCTATCTACCTATCTATCTGTATACAGGTACAGATGTATGGTTAAAATATTTGCGTCACAACCACAGGTTTGTGGCATCTCAGATCGCCTCTCGTCAACGTCAACCTGAATTGGTAGTTAGTACGTTCTACCATACCTACAGATTAACCAATGTCTTGTGAGTGGAATTAGCTAAACGGAAACTGTGCGAAGTCATTTGAATATATGATACATATGCGTATAATCTAAAAATGTATACATGTATAATAAAAATTATATTTATTAATTACAAAAATAGACATAATCCCTAACAGCTGCTTCGATTCAGACTTTGAAATTTTTAATCAAAATAATTAAATCATTATAAAGTTGAGTCTCGTCGGAGGTAGAAAAAAGACATACCATTACATCTTTATGCTTTTACGTGTTAAGTGTACGGAGAATAACTGAGTGTTGTTTTATAGAAAAATCAGTATAGAGCTTATAAAAGAGGGAAAGAAAGTGTGTTTAGAGAAATAAATATAAAATATAACAATGTACTCTGGGTAATCATTAAAATGTATAGAGATAAACAATATATAGTAATTAACCTTGTATTTAAGTATCATATTAATATTAGGGTAAATATGTTTATAAAATTTAAGTAATAAGGGTTTATAAATTCGCAAGTAAAAATAAAAACGGATAGAATTATAGTTAAATTTATATATATTTTTGAATCCATATATCAATATAAATACGTTCAAATATTTATACATATAAAAATGCATAAAAATTTTGTTATTGTTTATGGAAGATATAATAGTAGCTAAGTTATGGGTTAAACAATATCCAATATTGATAGTTTTATTATTTATTATTTCATATCTGTTATTAATATTAAAATGTTTATTATTAATCGTAAAAATAGATTTTACTAAATTACTTTTAATTTGAATAGCAAAAGAGATCATTAGCCAAATTTTAGTATTAGATTTATCCGTACTATTTTAATTACTAGTGTACCCGTGCCATCAGAAATGACGGCATGAAAAGGATACAGAAAATATAATTAAAATATAAACGTTCCAACCTTTATCTCAGTAATTGCTTCAACACCACTTTTCTAGCGAAAACCCTACCAGCAATACGTTCGCCTTGTTTTCGATGGTCCGTTTCAGTATTAATTAATTTTTCCATTAATCATAGTGTAATAAAGTGAATAGCATACAGATACATATATAATTAATTATACTTCACCTTTAGGTTTTATTAAGGAACCAGACTATTTAACTGCAACTTATATTCCCCTCCCACCGCCTGATATCCCCAATATGCTCACTAACCGGTATGGAGGCTATAAATCTTCACTTACCTCTACCCACTAACTAAATATTTAGTGCCTTTCTAGCTCTTTTATTGGTCATTATAGGCATATGTTTGTTCTCTCATTCCAGGCCAGCTTCGGATTGAGTCTAGGCGTGTTCCTACTGTGGTCATAGATTTTACTTCTATAGTTGGAAACACATCTGATGAAAACGGTCTTTTGCTATGATGTAATATACTCATTTATTTATTTATTAAACATGTGTTAGAAATAGTTGTAATGAACTGACATTCATCCATTGATATATATATATATATATATATATATATATATATATACTATGTATGTATGTACGTACATATTGAAGGGAAAACTTTGACACTGGCTTCTAAGCTTCAGTTCAAATGTCTTCGTTCTGTTTGGTTTCCCTAGCATATTATATATTGTTTGGTTCATGGTAAGGGTGTGGCCTAGTGGTTTTTATTGTATATGTTTTAATAGTTTATTCTTGTGCCATATAATGAAGCATCTTACGAGTAGTTTAATTTACTGAGCAGAAATAAGATATGGGGAGAGATATAAAAACGGAATAAAGTTAGGTGAGGAGATGATGGAAAACAAAAGAGGAAGGTGAACATGTACAAGGTGGTGGAATAAAAGAAGCACATAAGCAAACATTGTTCTGGTTGAGTTATGCTCAACAAAGCCATGAACTTTGTTCAAAGGAGATGGTTAACATTTGCTACATATGGTTATATTTTGTGGAGGAAATTAGATATTGGTTTTGTTTTATTGCATGAGATATTTCAAGCAGATATGTAACCATATGTATGAGATATTAGGCTTGTATGCTGGCTCATTTCAAAGAAAAATTATATTCTCTGAAAGATCAATCCAAGAATATTATAAGAAGAAAAGAGTTTAAAACATTTTTTAGAGTTACGAAGCCCAACAAACAAGATAAACCAAAAATGTATTAAAAGCTTGGAAACCTACAAAACTTTACAGTGTGGCAAAGGCTAATGAAAGGAAGCTGACTGTCCCCCATTCCCTAGTAAAATTAAACAAATATGGTTCTCTGATTAATTGTATTAAGTGATCATTCATTTAACGTTCGACTACATTTTTATATAACTGAACCGTCATATACAGATATATATATATACACGTATGTATGTCTGTATATATATATATATATATATGTGTGTGTGTGTGTGTGTGTGTGTGGTGTGTGTGTGTGTGTGTGCGTGTGTGTGTATGTGTGTGTGTGTGTGTATGTATGTATATATGCACCCATAAACATGTATATACATTTACACGCATGCGTATTTATATACATATGCATATGTGTATATGTGTGAGTGAGTGAGCGAGCAAGTGTGTGAGTGAGTGTGTGTGTGTGTGTGTACGTTGTGTGTGCGTGTGTGTGAGTGAGTGTGTGAGTGAGTGTGTGTGAGTGTGTGTGTGTGTGTGTGTGTGCGTGTGTGTTGCTAAACGTCCTTGCTTCATCTATAAACAATTTTTGTTTAAGATCTCTTTTCTCTGTTTTGCATTTTATTTCTTTCTAATTTACATAGTGTGTCTCTAGTTCACACATTCTATACATATTCTTGGTTCCTTTCTTACACACACACACAAACACACACAAATATATACATGTACACATACATGCATACATACATTTATATGTATATATATATATAATATATATATATATATATATATATATATATGAATATATATGCACAAACATATATTTATATATATATATATAATTATATATATATATGTATGTATGTATGCATGTATTATTTATATAATTGTACATATATGTTTTTGTGTATGTGTGTGTATACACTCGCTCCCATTCCGTTTAAGTGCCACTAAATCAATTCTCTTTCTTTTACATTTTCTTTCTTTCTCGATAGATCTGTCACTCAGCCACAAACAAACACACACACACACACACACACATACACAAACACATACACATGCGCATGCACACACACACCAATCTTTTCTTTCCTTATTCTCTCTCCCTCCTTACCCCCCCCCATTACTTTAATCGATAAATAAATCAATCAATCAGTCGCCTGCACAAGCCGACACACTGTCGCGTTATAATCTCTTCCAATTTTTGTGCCGGTTTCTTTTTTGTTTTACTCCCTCTCACTCTTTTTGCCTTTGACATCCCCTAGTTTTTCTCTCTCTCTCTGTCTCTCTTTCACACACGCACATATACACACACATACATACACTCACATATATATATTCACATACTAGTTACATACATGCATGATATATTGGCTCAGAGAACTACACGCTAACATTCTCTTCTTTAATTAAAATTCATCAGGCGTAACATATTAGTAAAAACGTCTATTGCAAAAATTTACCAAATGCTTCTAGTTTACGAAATAAAACAAACCGTATAATGGATGTACGTATAAAATATACACACGTCTAATAAATATTACAAATGTCATGATTGCAGTTTATATCATTTAACCAATCGATTTTTCGACATTTCTTCCAATATGGAGGACAATTGAGTTATCCTCGTAAATTGAAAGGCACTTACAGGCTGCTTCAGAAGTATCCTTCAACATTTAAATGCTATATAAAAATTTTATTTCTCTTTTTGTTACAATTCCGTTTCTGTATATATATATATATATATATATATATATATATATATATATATTCGTCCTATTTTTCTGGATTGCCATGCTAGCTTGGCGATAACTATCAATATATATATATATATATATTATATATATATATATATATATTAATAGTTATCATCAAGCTAACATGGCAGTCCAGAAAAAAAGGACGAATGCTGCCGTTGATTAGCTCCAAGAAGCCATCGCCTCTAGCTAGCTATGTGACACAAACCTGTCTCCATTACAACCTTCGAACAGGAGAAGTCATCAGCTTCCCCATGCTGATTCAGACATCCACAGAGTAGTTTCAAGGTATTTGCCGTTTATCGATGTGGAGTAGTCGAACCCAACAGGCATCGCTGTTGACTGTCTGTAATGGACACAGTTTTGTGTGTCACATAGCTAGCTAGAGGCGATGGCCTCTTGGAGCTAATCAACGGCAGCATTCGTCTAAAAAACTAAATAGAATAAAACTACAGGGGAAATACGAACCAACCGCAGCTAATAACACTATATGCGGCAATAGAATGGGGGCAAATAGAGGTAATAAAAGCTCATTAATAGCAAAAAAAAACGGACCCAAACATCACACAATTGAAGGTATAATCCATGCATATGGAAAATGAGTGCACGGTTTCAGGAGGAAGAAGAAAGAGGACCACCAATAATAACTCCACGGAGAGAAACAAAATATTAATATCATGTGTAACTTCAAACGTAAAGAGGAATGCAGGTTTAACAACAATTGCATGATAAGGAATGTAGTGTACAAATATGAGGTGAAGACAGCTATGCAGAAGTATGTGTACATTAGTGGCACCGGAGACACCATGAAAAATCGTCTGTGAAACCATCTCTCATCATTTTTGAATATAAATGAAAGACACTCCACATCTCTATCGAATTTAGTCTGGAGACGCAAATAGAATGGAGTGGAATATACGACCCACTTGTCCAATATAAAAAAGTGGTGCCCCATATAACAGAACAACATGGTTATGCATCCTATGCCTAGAAAAAACACTAGAAATAATCGCATCCATGGAAAACCTGATAAACAGGTACTCTGAGGTCATCATATCATGTAAACATAAAAACAAAACATCATTTCTGGAGTTTGAAAAAGGTATTTTAAAACGAAATAACATAAAACAGCGAAGGAACTCAAACAAATAAACAAACCATTGAGATGTTATACACTATATCAACAGAAACAATGAAAAGGTCCATGATCACCATTAGAAGGTAGCATTTATCAATTCAGTCAACAAACCCCACTGACAAATATACTAACAGTACCCGATGACCTGATGAGTTCAGAATTTATTGAAGATAATCAGGCCTTTAATGAAATTAAAGGAAAAAAATTACTACCCATCCTTAACATCTGCTGAATGAATAGCAAAATAAATCCAACACCACCAAACACACTTCCATACCCATATAACTACCACTCCTTCCTCTATTTCCATCGCCTCCCCTCTTCCCCATCAAGCACAGGGAAATACCCACAGAACTCGCTTGACCGTCATACTGGTAAAAAAGGATAAGCATCCCTCTGTTGTACATCAAGAAATGAATCAATGATGATAATCAACCGAATGCCCACAGATACTACGGACTACGCTATAATCATCTCAGGAATACGAATTGTGAATTGTGGAAACGCGCGTAGCGATGCATTAAACGTTTATAAATTTCATCCGAGGATTATTGCTATTGTGTGTGTACATAGGCATGACAGAAGTAAATAGACAAACTTAAAATCATTAAAATTTATTTAAATCTGAAATTGTACATTCAAATTATTTATTAATTGTTATAATGTGAATATGTAATATTTAGTAGACATTACCCTTTGCAGTTTTCAATGCAAGGACCCTATTATGCATGTTACTGACCAGAAGACGAATATTCTCTTGCGGAATTTCTTGCAAAGTTTCATGCAGTAATCTCAAAAGATCTGGTTTCTTGATGTTTCATGAAGTATCTTGTCCACTATGTCCCAGACTTGTTCAATAGAGTTCATATCAGGTGACTAGCATGGCCGTAGAAGCTTTTTAATGCCATTCTCATCCAACAAATCTTGGGTCATTTTAGCCATATGACAAGGAGCCCCATCTTTCATAAATAAAGAGTCTTCTTAAATCATTTCACCACTGGAGAAGATTGGAAGGAGTCCTTTCTGCAATATGGACACATATTTATCTGAGTTTATATTTCCCTCACACTCCACCACCTCTGATCAACCATAGCTCCAAATTACTCCCCAGACAATCAGAGACCAGCTGCCGTGTTTCATTGTTGACTGCAATCTTTTCACATCAAATTCTTGATCACATAGTCTCCAAACCCACATTTGACCACTGTCAGGAAATACAGCAAATCTGGACTCATCAGAGAATATGACAGTGTCCCAAAATGGTAGTGGCTTCTCCACCATCTCACTGGCTCAATCTTTTCTCCGCTTGAGGTTGATTGGCCGAAGAAGTTGCTTCCTTCTTGCTGCTCTGCCATAGTAACCAAGTTTGTGGAGATACCTGACAGCTGTTCTGGGACTGACATCAACTTGTTCTGTTATGTCAGAGGCCTTGCAACGAGGATTATCCTCCTCACTTCTCTTAGCAAAGAGAAGAGTCCTGTTAGAGGGGCCCTGGTCAATCTGGGCGAGGTGATGTGAACTCCTTCCCCTCTCTGGTGAATTGCACAATCACTCTATTAGCAGTAAAAAGCTATTTTACGCTGATTATGTCCACCTTCAGAATGACCCACAATACAGCCTCTTTGAAATTCAGACAGTTCCAAGGCTTCTTTTGTACATGGCATAATTAAACAATCACATATAGAACCTGAAACATAAAAAATGTCAATTAATAAAAAAAAATATAAACCTTTAGAAGTTCGAATAAACATAAAACGATGTTTTATGGGGTGTCTATGTACTTCTATCATGTCTGTGTACAGTAGTCGGGCGAGGTCATATATGTTATCTTTCAAGCTTAGAATAAAATATTTTGAGACTGAAATGTTGCAGAATAGCACACGAATAATACACGGCACTTTATACTAACTCACCTGACTATTGTACTCTCAGAGCATGAAGTTTATAGTAGCGCACATTTAAATCCCCTGTTTATTAAATATTCATCTCTTGCTCGATGGAGTAAATTTGTTGTTGGATCCACTAATAACGGAACAGTATACTTTACTACACACACACACACACACACACACACACACACAACACACACACAAACACACACCCACACATACACTAACACACACATATCTTTATATATATATATATAAATTTGAAGTGTAATATATGGATTGAGAGAAACATGTAACTGTCACGGAAATCTCCACTAGTGTACCCGGCTAGCAGACCACATAGTAATCCAATATGGAGGAGTTCTAGCAACTGAAACCCAGAAGATGCGATAGATAGATAGATAGATAGATAGATAGATAGATAGATAGATAGATAGATAGATAGATAGATAGATAGATAGATAGATAGATAGATAGATAGCTGCAAGCTTGAAGGTAGACAGCGACCACAACTTTTTTTCAGCTCACCGAAACTGATGAGAGAAAGGGTGAAGTTACTTTCAATCTGGAAACCTAATTCAAATAATGGAAGGCACCTATGGCACAGAGGGAGTCGCACACCGTAAGACTCATTACGACAAACAATATATATATAAAGAATTTTATACAAGCTTTATAAATACTCTATATGCTTATATTGAAGGCTTGCTGGTCACTTCTTTGCCTCATCTAATGGGCATTTAGCCAATTCTTTAAGATGTTTTCACAACCATCTCACATTTTTTGCACAAACTTTCC
>NC_043010.1:48640786-48665786 GCF_006345805.1 Octopus sinensis | reverse complement strand
AGGTTATTGGTCTGTAGTTTTCTGGTTTTTCTGTTTCATTTGATTTGGGAATTAAGATGGTTTTCCCCTTCGTGAGCCATTCAGGCATTGTCTCTGGCTCTGCTAGTATGTTGTTAAAGTTTTCAGCCAGCTTTTTGTGCATTCCTGTTAGATATTTCAACCAGAAGTTGGGGATCTTGTCATGCCCAGGTGCCTTCCAGTTGCTTAGTTTTTGCAGTGCCTGGGTGACCTCTTCAGTTGTTATGGGGGTCCAAAGTTGTTCAGATGCCGAGTTTGTTTTTTGATATACTCCTTTTTTTTGGTGTTCGTTCGCCGACCATATTTCTCTCCAGAATTCTTCCAATTCTTCTGCCGTTGGTGCTGCAGTGACTTCTATTTTATTTTTGCCCAGTTCTTGGTAGAACTTTTTGGGGTCGGAGTTGAACTTTTTGTTCTGTTCAAAGAAGCGTTGGCGTTTCTTGTACCGGCGGATCCTTTGTGCTTTGGCAAGGATATCTTGCTTCAGCTTTTCTTTTATTTCAGGCAAATCTTTCTCTCTGTGATGTTATATTTGCGGAGTATTTTTGTTCTCTTTTTGTTGCTCAGTAGCGTTGATTGTTTGCTGATTTCATTAAGAATCGACAGGTCTTTTCTAATTTTTTTTATTTTGCTTTGGATGTTATTTATCCACAGGGTTTGTTTGGGTGGTGGTACTCCTGTTTGGGCGGGTTTGGGTGAGTATCCAGCTTCTTTTGTGGCTGCAGTGGCTGCTGCGTATATTAGGTTATTTAGCTCAGTGATATCACTTTTTTTTTATTCAGTGGCTATCAGTTCAGTGACGGCTAGGTTTATGCTGTTTATAATAGGTGTTGTTATTTCGTTTATTTTGATTCTTGGGAGGTATGGTCGGTGGTCCATTTTGAGCTCTGTGGTTTTCAGTTCTTTGATTATTTTATTTTTTATATTATCATAATCATTAGGCTCCCCTTCGTTGTTTACATCGTGTTTGTTGGGAATGTTGCGTTTGTCTTCGTGTTTTACAGTTTCAGTGTTTATATTATTGGGCATTGTTGTGTGGCTTCTATCTACATTTTCCTGGTGTATGTTTTCTTTTAGGTGTTCTATTTCTATTTCTGATATTTTTTTGTGTTGAGAATGTATCTTCGTACGTTAGCTAATTTATTAGGGTTCATTGCTGTATCCAAGTCTATATCTCTATTATTTTCCTTCCATATTTTATATGTATGTGTTGTTGTATTTTCATTTTTTGGGTAGAGTACTGCTGTGAAGTATGCGTGTAAGATAGAAATGTATTCCTCACGTGTCCATTTACGTCTTTTGGGTTTTATTTGCGGGACATGAGGTACAACGTCCGGCCCATTATTTTGACGGTCGTCATTTTCGTAGGGTACCGGTCCGTTTATTTCTGTTGTCACATTATTTCGCACGTGTAGTTTTTCGTACATTTTTTGTTGTAGGTTTAATGTACGTACCGCTCGATTGTTATTCTTGGGTTGAATAGTATCGGTGGCATTTAATTTCTTCGTAGTTCCTTTGTACATGGTGTTTGGAGTCGGGGATGATCGTGATGTTTCACGCATGTTTACATGTGTTGCGTTAGAGGTGGAGATGATATCGAGTCAAAATACATCATTTCGTTTCGAAAATAGTAATAAATTTCAATTAGTATTACTTACTCGGATACAGTCCAATTCTTTGTTAGTAAAACTTTGGCTCCATAGGATGTCCTTGTTTTCGATGTTTGTGGATAGGTTTCGGAGCTCTGAATTTTCCTTCTTACATCTTAAAAGTCCCCCGGTGTTCTTTCTTCTTCTTCTTCTTCTTCTTATTATTATATTATTATTATTATTATTATTATCATCATTATTATTATCATTTAAGGTAGCGAGCTGGCAGAATCGTTAGCACGCTGGATGAAATGGTTAGTGGTATTTCGCCCGTCGCTACGATCTGTGTTCAAATTCCGCCTAGGTCGACTTTACTTTTCATCCTTTCGGGGTCGATAAATTAAGTGCTAGTGAAACACTGGGGTCGATATAATCCACTAATCCCACCCAACAAATTTCAGGCCTTGTGCCTGTCGTAGAAAGGATTATCATTGTTATTATTATTATTATTATTATTATTATTATTATTATTATTATTATTATTATTATTGTTATTATTATTATTGTTGTTGTTGTTGTTGTTGTTATTATTATTATTATTATTATTATTATTATTATTATTATTGTTGTTATTATTATTATCATCATCATCATCATCATCATCATCACATCATCATCATCATCAACATCAACATCATCATCATCATCATTACCATCATCATTAGTATTATTCATGTAAAAGTATGAGTGTATTCATCATTATTTTATTTATTTTATTCAATTTTAGAAATGTTGAAGCATATCTGGCAATTCCTCGGAGTATTGAACTTACTTCGTATGTGATTTTTGGCACACCCTGTAGATTAATTCGCAGGGAGTGATAAATTGGTTCAGCGATATACACTAATGCAAAGTTTTTATAGTCACATAACGGTAGCTGTTATGTTCCTATAAAACGAACGCCGCAAGATAAAATCAATAATTATCCTAGCACTGTATGCGTAGGAGTGGCTGTGTGGTAAGTAGCTTGCTTACGAACCACATGGTCCCAGGTTCAGTCCCAGTGCGCGGCACCTTGGGTAAGTGTCTTCTCCTATAGCCTCGGGCCGACCAAGGCCTTGTGAGTGGATTTGGTAGACGGAAACTGAAAGAAGCCCGTCGCATATATATATATATATATATATATAGGAGAGAGAGAGAGGATAGAGATAGAGAGAGAGAGAGAAAATAGTAAAAAGTGAAAAAACTACAGAAGGCTTGTTTTAAAAGGTTAAAATATATATATATATGTATGTATGTGTGTATATGTTTGTGTGTCTGTGTTTGTTCCCCCAACATCGCTTGACAACCGATGAGGGTGTGTTTACGTCCCCGTAACTTAGCAATTTGGCAAAAGAGACCGATAGAATAAGTACTAGGCTTACAAAGAATAAGTCCTGCGTTGATTTGTTCGACTAAAAATTCGGTGCTCCAGCATGGCCACAGTTACTTGACTAAAACAAAAGAGTAAAAAAGACTGTGACGTTGGCACGATGTGTAAAGAAGAGTGTCATCCATAACTCCCATCAATATGGGAGCTAGTGATTCGACATAAGTTACTAATCTAATGAAATTCTTTTATTTATTTCAGTCAATAGTCTACGGCCATACTGGAGCACCACTTTGAGGGGTCTAGTCGAACAAACCGACCCAAGTACTTGCTTTTTTTAAAGTCTGTAACTGATTTTATTGTGTCTTTTGCCGAAAACGGAAGCACGTAGTGGGCGGGAATAACACATATACAGACACACACACATACACATACACACACATACGCACACGCACACACACATACACACACATCAGCAAAAATTACACACATTATATACATATGTATGTGTGCAATGCATGTATGTATGCATGTACTTATGAATGTATGTATGTAAGCATGTAAGTATGTATATATTTATGCATGCATGTATGTATGTATGCATTTATGTATATATGCATGTATGTATATATGCACGCATGTATACATGTCCGTATGTTATTATGTATATATGCTTGCATGTATGTATGTATATACGATTGCTTGTATGTATGTATGCATGCATGTATGTATGTGTGTATGTATGCATGCATGCATGTATGTATGTAGGTATGTATGAATATGTATATATACGACGGCTTGCACATAGTTTCCGTTTATCAAATTCACTCTCAAGGCATTAGTCGACCCGGAACTATAGTAGGAGACACTTGCTCAAGGTGCCGCACGGTGGAACTGAACCCGAAACGACGTGATTGCAAACTAAGCGTCTCAATCGCACAATCTTGCTTTAACATAGATTTAATATATATATATTATATATATATATATATATATATATACAACATAAATTACCCCTCTCCCCTAAAATTTCAGGTCATTTACCTATATAGTTCTATAGTAGAAAGAATTACATTATACTATGTGAATTTGTGTGTATGTTGCGCGCGTCTATGTATATGCGTGTATGTGTTTGTGTGTGTGAGCGTGCGTGCATGCATGCGCTCGAGCACATGCGTGTGTCGATCCATTAGCTAGTGATGTTACATAAACCAACGAAACAATAACCTCTCCACATAGATGCAATTACATTTTAATCGAGATACTTGCTACTCCAGCCACTGAATTAAAATTCTTTTGTTTCTGCTCGGCTACATTTGACGTTCCTGCCTGATTGTTACTTTCTTTCCATCTGCTGTTCAGTCACCCTCTACTAAATACAAACATTCATTTGAGTAAATGCATTTACTGCAGTAAGATGAGGCCTCTGACGTTTCGAGAAAAATCATTTGTCATAAAGTGAAACTTCAACTAAGAATTTTTCCCACACAGACCAGAATTAGTTTATTCAGACTCTCAATTTTATTTTATTTAAATTTCTGCTGGAAAGGTATGGAAAGAACATGTCCTAAGAACAAATAATAATGATTTCAACTCTCCTTTGACTCGCTCGTGTTTTATCATGTTATAAGTCATTTATCAAGGTGTATTATAAACATTCTGTAATGTAAAAATTATGACAGTATTCCTCACAAAATACACAAAATTATGTATCAATGTTTAAAATGAACTAAAGAATAAAAAGTTTTAAATGGTACAACGATGCACTATAATACAAAAAATTGACTATATACCTGTTGTAATTTAGTTATCCATAGTCCGATGATATTTCTGAATATTTTTCCTTCTTCAGATATTCTTAGATGGAGTTGCTCCGATTATAGCAGCGACTCCATCTAAGAATATCTGAAGAAGAATATTCCAAAATATCATATCACAGTATGTATGACTAAATTACAACAGGTATTTAGTCCATTTTTTTTGTATTATAGTGCATTGCTGTACCATTCAAAACTTTTTATTCTTTACAAACAATACACAATGCTTCAAGCGAACTACAATACTCTCTTAAACTGAACTGTTATTAAGATGATAAATTAGCAGTTTATTAATGTCATCATTAGAACAAAATTACGTTTTGTTTGGTTGGTTCTCCGATTGTCGTCAGATGTCTTATACATGCTTCCAAAATCTTTTTTTCTCTTCCTTAAGGGTAGTAATAACAGAGTTGAACTTGTCCTACGGGTAATTTGATCTGAGACCGTATGTTGAATCTAAAACATTTTAGTCATTCAAAACGCACTTTAGCCATTCAAAAACACAGAAGCTGTTAAATTCACTTAAGTATTTATCACTTGGTGTCAAAATTATCGTTGAACTGTCTCCGACCTAGTCACTGACTCAATAAATTGTGAAGTGAAGTTAACAGCTTCGGCGTGCTTCTAGATGGCTAAAACGAATCTTCTACGCTGTAATTGTAGTAGTAATAGCCTTATTCACTGCGTATAGGTATCAACGTTTTAGTTTAAAAAACACCAAGTTTAATGTCTTACTTTATAAATAAAGGTTCGTATTTTGATTAAGTACAGATCTAGGAATACGACATCTTATGACGATCAGAGAGATCCAACCGATCGAAACTTAGTGGAGTCCTAAAAGTTGTAAATAGGGTTAAGAGTAAAGACCCCCTTCGATCACGTATGACCATGCGATTGTGACTAGGAAATTCCCCTCCGAGGCACAAGCGTGGGCAAGGTTGTTTGTGGAAGACCAGCAGTCGCCCATGCATAACAACCTCCCCTTTTCACGCCACCGATGTTGTCCAAGGGAAAGGCAAATGCCGATACAGCTTGGCACCAGTAACATCTCAAGTAACTATTGTAAATATACTCTCTAAAGATAAGGTTTAATAACTTGAGAATTATAATCTCATTGAAGATACTACACAGGTTATGACAGCCTTATGTGTTTGTGATAACAAAACACACGTCTCCTTGACGTATGGAATAATTGTAACTATGTCCACCCGCCAAATTCTTAGCTAGTGTTTATGTTGGAAATGAAACAAGTACTTGGCATTGTCAAGCAGCAACAACAGCCATATGCGTACCTGACGCTCTCGGGTCACTTCCAGCAGGATTTCGTTTTACATAGCTCTGAAGTATATTGTGTCTTTTAACATACTACGTAATTTCCCAGAGGCAAAACTAGCTTCTGGCTTTTCAACGATACACACACATAAGTATGTTATATAAATAAAAACTGGACACAACTCATTCTTGGGACATTTTTACCTTAGAGATCAGTCAAGTTCATCTGGAAAGCAAAAGTATTTTCGTATTTTGAACATATTGCTTGCACAACTATTAGCATGCCAATAACTTCAAAAATTCCATTGATGAACACGATATTGAAGATATCAAGTAGTACAGCCATTTTATCATATGTCCCTTATATGGGGACAAATTGCGCAATGAGGATACATGGTATTACATTCTTATTATGCAGCAGAACTGCTTTCAAGCTTCTTTGCCACGAATCTCTAAAAAGACACAAGTCAAATGCTACATGAATTTGAAAAAAAATTATGAACTCATTGAAACCATTGCCATAGCAAAACATGATGCCGAATTAAAATTTCGCTTTCGAAACTCTGCTCAGTTCAACTTCGTCTCTCATCAAACCGGGGACGTCCAAATAAAGTAACGGTCTCTTATTGAAGTCAATTACATTTATATTACGCATCCGAGATAGACGCGAACGGAAGAATAATAATAGACGACAAGACCTCATCAAACAGGGAAATCCTGCCAATGCAATCACATTAGATAATTAAAGTAACAACAATACCAATAACAACATTAGCATTGTAACTAGAAATTATTATGAGATATTAATATCAATGTTAAAGGAAAGTTCCGATCACGTAACTCTGTTCTATTTTTTTTCTTTATTCCTTTTTTGCAAATCTGTATACCCTTGGGTTATTTATAGCAACTGTTATAGAATAGCAGCCAATTGTGTTTTCCAATATAACCAGTTCTGTGTATATCCTCGGGAACCTAAGCCCACGAGTTAAAATTAGAATCATATTATTGTTTTCTTTAAATAAATCGTGTATTTGTTTGTAATCGCCACGATTCATAAATGATTCTTTTGTTATGCAATAAAACTCATTTTGCACACATTCACATATACAAAGAAAATACCTCTCATATATATATATATATATATATAATATATATACATATATATTTATATATAATATATATATATATATATATGACATATAAATATATGTATGTATATGCATGTAATATATATATATGTATATATATGTATGTATATATATATATGCACACATTTATATCCTCACACATACACCCACATATTTATATATATTTATATATATATATATATATATATATATATATATACATACATATATTTATACATATATGCATACACACGCATATGCACTTTTATCCCTGCTTTTGTGCAAATATGTTGAAAACAACAAGAGTGCGTATATTTTTTACTTCCCTCCTACGTATGTATAAACCATACATACATACATTATATATATATATATATATGTGTGTGTGTGGTGTGTGTGGTGTGTGTGTGTGGTGTGTGGGGTGTGTGTGTGTGTGCATGTGGTGTATGTGTGCATGTATGTATGTGTTATATATGTTCAGGGGATTATATGTCCGAAAAAGAAACACACTCTAAAAGTTGAGCAGAAATATACTTACAGGAGGTATACCACACACAACACACACACACACACACAAAACACACACATATATATATATATATATATATATATATATATATATATTATATATATATATATAATAACATTTTTTTTGCCCATGAAGCTACATGGACCCTAAGTAAGGTATGCGTAAAATTTGAATAAAATTGGTTGTGTAGTTCTCAAGTTTTAGGGATTCATAGTGGAGAAGATATGATATTGCTATGGGCTCGCTCTAGGCAAGAAGTTGAACATTTTTTTTGCCCATATAACTCCATGGACCCTAAGTAAGGCATGTGTAAAATTTGAATGAAATTGGTTGTGTAGTTCTCAAGTTTTAGGGATTCACACAGACAGATAGACAGACACACACACACACATTCTCAGTTTCATATTATATATATATATATATATATACACACACATACACATATACATATGTGTATGAGTGTGTGTGTATGTATGTGTGTCTACCTGTCCTACCCCCTCACTGCTTGACAGGCAAGATGAGCAGTATTAGTTTGTTTATCTCCCCAAAATTTAGCAGTTTGGCAACAGAGACAAGAGAATGGGGACCAGATTTTAAAAACAAGTGTTGGAATTAATTTATAAAACTAAAACCCTTCAAAAAGATGCTCCAACATGGCCACCGTATAATGACTAAAACAAGTAAATGATAAAAAAATATAATAAATAATAATACTGTGTTTCGAATGGCACAAAAATGCACTATAATAATAATAACAATGCATGCGTCAGCCAGCAAGCCAAGCTCAGGACCAGCCAGGTATCCAAAACCGGGCCAGCTACCCAGCCTAGGACAGTTTCCAGCCAGCAAGCCAAGGCCAGGCCAGCCAAGTCTCTTGCAATTTCGATCAATTGTGTCTTGTCTTCCCTCATGTATAGAAGTGTGGCTACAATCCAGCCTACCTCTACTTCGGGGAGAGGAGGGCATTTAAAATTTTTATCCGGCACGTCCTACGTCCCAGATATAAAGGTAAAAATAAAATATTTCCACTTTGCAAGTTCGAGTCTAGTACTCCCTTGCACGCTCCGTTGACTCGAACCTTGCTTCTATTGTGGCGAATTTACCGCCTCTGGTTAGATATCTTTCATAGTCGCACTAAGATACTTTTCGATGGTGCTTTCCTCCAGGTGTTCAAATCTTTATTCTCTACATCGTATACTTTATAGACAATAGTCTTTTCTTTAATTTAATTTTTTATGATCCATCTGGACATTCCATTCTGCACGCTAATTTTATTTTTAATTTATTCCCATTCATGTGAAACCACTTATTCAAGTTCAAGTCATTGATGCAATTTTATACCAATTGCTATTTTTACTTTTGTTATCTTACGATTATATTATACTTTAGTTTGATTTTAATTATTACTTACTACATATAATTCAATTGTTATTATTATTTTTATTGTTAAAGTGAAAGTATCTGACATAAAATAGAGAAATGTTTTTGTTTTACTTTTAACACGTAATACTGAAATAGTGGAGAAGATATGATATTGCTATGTGCTCGCTCTAGGCAAGAAGTTGAACATTTTTTTTGCCCATGAATCTACATGGACCCTAAGTAAGGCATGTGTAAAATTTGAATGAAATTGGTTGTGTAGTTCTCAAGTTTTAGGGAAACACACAGACAGACAGACAGACAGACACATATTCTCAGTTTTATATATATATGTATATATATATATATATATATAATTGAAAAACCTTTGGGAGTCAACAAGAAGGAGTATGGTTGGACATTTATTTTTTAATCACTACAATTGTTTCCACGCAACTTGGTCTGCAGACAAGTAGGTACTCGATTATGCAACTTCATCATGAGATCGAGTTGTGTTTCCTCGGGCGATATGTAAATATTGTCTCCGTAAGTTCACATTCTTGACTTCAAGAACATCTCTGTCTGTCGTGTTGTTGCTAAATACGCACACACAAACGCACATACACGTAGACACATATATAAATATACATATATATATATATATATATACTAACAGTATCGCCCGGCGTTGCTCGGGTTTGTAAGGGAAATAACTATATAAACATTTTTAGAGAGTTATAGCCAAAATATAGCAAAAAGATGCATTAAAAATGGGAAAAAAATTATGGTAAATTTTTTTTTAAATCGTAGACTCATCGTAGACGCGCGTTAATACCCAGAAGGTCTCGATATGAATCACGACTATAAGATACCCGGTTTTGGTTAAACTGCACCGCAAAATGTGGGAGTAGATAGGAATCTAAATCGTAGGAGATAGACACACAACTTGACTTTTATATATAAAGATATCATCTACATTATCATAGCCAAATTCACTTCCCATTTCTCACGTTTCCATATCTTCTGTCTTCTCCTTCATGTTTCACATTTCCTTACAATCCCCCTCCCATTCACTTTCCGCTCACCTCACCCTCACATCCCACTTCTAGTGTATTTTCTCGTATTCCTCTTTCCCAATCATTTTCATTCATTTCTGTGCTACCGCATTTGAGAAAAATTTGTGTTAAGTTCCATGTAACGCCAGTTTAGCAGACTCTGAATAGATTAAGGGTAATGAGAGATTCCATTAGTCGGACAGTAGCATGTGAGATTGTATCAGATTGTATGTGTGTGTGCGTGTGTGGTATGTGTGTGTGTGTGTGTTTTTGTGTGTGTGTGCTTTTGTGTGTGTGTGTGTTTAACCAAACTTCTTTAATTCCATTATTCCCAGCACATTCACTATTGTTCACTCATTTTATCTTCCTCCTATCTCTCCCTATCTATCTATCTATCTATCTATCTATCTATCTATCTATCTATCTATCTATCTATCTATCTATCTATCTATCTATCTATCTATCTGTCTATCTATCAGTCTGTCTATCTGTCTACTGTCATCTATCTATCTATCTATCTATCTATCTATCTATCTATCTATCTATCTATCTACCTACCTATCTATCAGTCTGTCTGTCTATCTGTCTTCTGTCATCTGTCTATCTATCTATCTATTTATTTATCTGTCTATCTATCTATCTATCTATCTATCTATCTATCTATCTATCTATCTATCTATCTGTCTGTCTGGTTGTCTGTCTGTCTGTTTGTCTGTCTGTCTGTCTGTCTGTCTGACTGTCTGCCTGTCTGTCTATCTATCAAGCTGTCTATCTATCTATCTATCTATCTATCTATCTATCTATCTATCTATCTATCTATCTATCTATCTGTCTATTTGTCTGTCCGTCTATCTATCAAGCTGTCTGTCTGGCTGTCTCTTTCTCCCTCTCTATCCCTCTCTCCATCTTCCTATCTGCAAGACTGTCTGTCTGTTTGTCTGACTGACTAACCTTGTATATGTTTCCGTACACATGTATACATACACGCATACACATACATATACATGCACACACATACATATCAACATACATAAACATACATGTATACACGCCCCCACACACACCCATACACATACAAACACACAACACACACACATATATCGGTAACTCGGGAGAATTTTTTTTTATCAAACATGGCTAAGTTGCTCTTGGAAAGGCGTTTGAACTGTCAGTATGAATTCTATAATCAATCAATATGTTTAACAATATTATACCTACATCATTTTATCAGAGTTCAACAACATTCTGGCAAATGCTGCTGCTTCTACGGCTATTGTTATTGTGTTTCCTCTTGTTTCCAACTAGCAGTTGTTGCTCCTCTTCATCATCATCATCGTCATCGTCATCATCATCATCATCATCATCATCATCATCATCATCATCATCATCATCATCCTTTTCTTCTTCTTCTTCTTCTCTTCTTCTTCTTCTTCTTCTTCTTCTTCTTCTTCGTATTATTATTATATTATTATTATTATTATTATTATTATTATTATTATTATTATTATTATTGAATGAGAGAGCAGTGCATGCCATCAAAGTGACACTGGGGTAAAATATGCGAAGCCCAGTATACCCATCGTGACTAACCGTCTGATAAGGGTACACCAGGCACATGCATCACATCCATATGTACATGACATGGTGATCTCATATCAAGATAAACAGCACGTGACCTTGCAGGTGAGGCCCAGTTAGAATTTTCTTCTGGTCGAGTAACCCATCTCGCTTAAAAGGTTCCTGAATAAGGGTTGTTTAAGAATGTTGAGCGAAACACTCATATTTCCAGAGGTGAATTATTCAAACCCCAAAGAATCCCTCTCAACACATGGCTATGACACTCCCGCACTACTTCTGCTCATGATCAAAGATGCACATATCGTCAGCCAATAAAGGGACATGCTCAACTGCTTATGGTCAAATAACTGACAAGCAAATCTGTGGTATTGAGCAGAATATTTGCTGTAGCCCATCTTTTATACCAAGACAAAGCAATGTTGTTGTTGTTGTTATTATTATTATTATTATTATTATTATTATTATTTTATTATTATTATTATTATTATATTATTATTATTTACGTTCTGAGCTCAAATTCTGTTGAAGTCTACGATAACTCTTTAACTTTTTAACTAGTTTCATCTCTACCTGCCAATGATATTCTTCCTTCACTCCGCAAAACGACTTTTCAACCCCAATACCACGGTACTAATGGTGTCTTCTGAGTTTAGTAATTTTCTGCCTCCTTACCTTCTTGGTAGTTGGAGTTTGTCGGTATTAATTATAGGGCCAAGTGTGTAGTACATTGTGTGAAGCTTTCTGGTTCCTCTGTCAAAGTTCTATTGCTCGACCTTTGTCCATTTTAGAAAGAGAGTAGAGTATCTCTATGCTGGCATAGCCTATGTATTTTTTGCCCATTTAATCTTACTTCAAGTACTTTACTCATTCTCCTTTTGTACTATTAAACGATTTTCTCTCTCATTTCGCCTTCCATTACGTTATCGTCTTGCAGCAACCCTAGATATTTGCACACTCCATTATTCCACAGTGATCTAATGGTGTTGTCTTGTAATTTTGTCATTAGAGTCTTTTTTATTACTATTATTGTTGTTGTTGTTATTGTTATTATTATATTATTATTATTATTTTATTATTATTATTATTATTATTATTATTAGGTGGGGTGGGATAGCTGGCAGGATCGTCAGCACGCCGGGTAAAATGATTAGCGATATTTCGTCCGTCTTCACGTTCTGAGTTCAAATTCTGCCGAGGTCGACTTTGCCCTTCATCCTTAACGGGTCGATAACTTAACTACCAGTTGAGTTCGATGCAATCGACTTACTCCCACTCCCGAACTTGTTAGCCTTCTACCAAAATTTGAAACTATTATTATTATTATTATTATTATTATTATTATTATTATTATTATTTTTCTTCTTCTTCCTCTTCTTCTTCTTCTTATTCTTATTCTTATTATTATTATTATCATTCATTTAGCTCTAATGTTAAATATTAATCTAACGTGTCTATAAAATTCAGTCCTACTCTGTCTAATTCATTGATTCCTAAGTATTTATAAGTCGGTGTTTCGTTTAATTTTCTAATCTTCCTTTCTTTATCTTACATAAAATCAGTAGTTTTAATTAATTTTTCCTTCCGTCAAATTTATCTTTATACATTTTCTCATCTAAATCTCATACCAATTCCAGTAGTAAATGCGTGTATTGTTTGCTCTAGTGTTTCTAGCTGTCTATCATTCGCAGCATACAAGTTGAGATTGTCCTAGCAGTTGAACACTCTCAAATTAATTATTGTCTTCTCGTAGCATTTGTAGCAGAGTCCATTATAGCTTAACATGCTAGTTAAAGGGCTTAGCACCGGGTAAGACGAAAGTATACAAAGAAAGTCCTCTTGCAATTTTCCTAGAGAAGTCATACTTCCTCGTTCATATTCGAATACGCTCCTAATCGGTCGATGGGCCGAGGGCGGCAAATTGTTTATATATATATATATATATATAATATATTATATATATATATATATATATATATATATATGTATATATATGTGTGTGTGTGTATGTATGTATGTATGTATGTAAGTATTCTTTTACTCTTTTACTTGTTTCAGTCTTATTTTACTGTGGCCATGCTGGAGCGCCACCTTTAGTCGAGCAAATCGACCCCAGGACTTATTCTTTGTAAGCCTAGTACTTATTGCCAAACCGCTAAGTTACGAGGACGTAAACACACCACCATCGGTTTTCAAGCGATGTTGGGGGGAAGGTACAAACACAGACACACAAACATATACATCCACATACATATATACGACGGGCTTCGTTCAGTTTCCGTCTACCAAATCCACTCACAAGGCTTTGGTCGACCCGTGGCTATAGTAGAAGACACTTGTCCAAGGTGCCACGCAGTGGAACTGAACCCGGAACCGTGTGGTTCGCAAGCAAGCTACTTACCTCACAGCCACTCCTACGCCAACACATATAAAGATATAGAGCAAGGGAGAAGAGAAGTTAAAAAAACCCAACTCCATGAGTGCTGAATGGCCGTTGCTTTTAAATAAAGCAAGGGCATTCCTCCTTGGTGCGAAAATGATGTCAGGCGAGCGAGATAAAGGAAGTCTATCTTAAGATCGGCGTGGTTAATACAAAACTAGTTTCACGTTTAATGCACAAACTAAATAAATCAATTCTTAAAAGATCAATTTAATTGAAATAAGTACATACTACGATCTTCAGTTGTATGGATTATACAACTGAAGATCGTAGTATGTACGTATGGAGTTGGGTTTTCTTAACTGCTCTTCTCCCCCTCTCCCTATCTTTATATATATATATATATATATATATATATATATAAAAGATTAAACAAAGAGACAGAAACAGGCAAAAACAAGGAAAATGCCCCTTGTATTTGAACACTATGCAAATATTCTTTTAAAAAACTTTTCTTTTAATTTTTCCAAAATTTAATTGTTTTCCATACTTACAGTTGAAAAAGTCTCAATTACTGAAACCGGTACTGAAATGTTTTTTATAAAATTATTTTAGCAGTTTCTACCTTGACTTTTTTTCCATATATATATATATATATATATATATATATATATATAGAGAGAGAGAGAGAGAGAGAGAGAGAGAGAGATACATACATACATACATACATACATACATACATACATACATACATACATACATACATACATACATACGCACAAGTGTGTGAGTGCATGTTTGTGTGTGAGTGCATATGTTTGTGTGTGTGTGTGTGTGTGTGTGTGAGCCATCCTTTTGCAAGAGGGGACCTATCTTGTGGCGTACTGAGGCTGTTTCTTTGGCAAAGTTAAAGAAACCTTTAGGGTTTGACTTGATATTTTCTATATCCCAGATTTCCTTATCTGCCTCCCTTTCATGGGACTGATGCAGACTTTTCTCAATCACCAACACCTTTCTTTTCAGGCGGGACTTTTCTCTACTTCTGAGGTGTTCAAGCATTTTGCAATCTTCGTCAGTCATCTCATAAGAATTTTCCTCTGCCTAGGGATCTTGATTTTCTGTATGTTAGACTTGTGCTCTGGGACAGATTTGTCGCTTATGGCTTGCATTCTGGACATGAAGCGCTTTAGTTTCATGTAAATGTCAATGTCCGGAGATATGTCGGACAGCTATTGGGCCAGAAACACGCGCCCACGAATATCCTCTTATCATGACAATAAACCTGACATCACATTTTCTAGTTCCCCATATATACATATCATTGCTTGAACTTTACGTGCTTCTCTAACTCCTAAATTTACACCCATTTACACAACCTTTGCCTCGTTCTCATCTTCTCTTCTTCACTTCAAATATCACCCCTTGCAGTCCATGCATATCCATTCCGTACACATACAACAAATCCTAATTTTTTTCTTTTTCTTAATTCACTTCTCTTCGTCTTATTCTTTTATTCTCCATAACCAAATCCTTAATTCTTGCACCAGCTTTCTTTAGTTCCTCTTAAACTTTGTAGGTCATTTTGATTGTTCTTTCCACTTACTGCCTCTTCTGCCTTTCCATGTGTTTTATATTATTCCTTAATCCCTCGACTCCTGTTCTTCAAATTTCCATCTCCTTCTTAAGTCTTTCTCTTCTCTTCTCCATTCATTTCTCTTCAAATTTTTCGTTCCTCCTCCCAACACTTCTCCTATCGTTTCATTATTCATTCTCTACCTCCAACTCCTCTTCTCCCATGGTTTTCCTCCTACTTCTTTGCATTCTCTACTTCTTCTTCCTCCTCCTCTTCTAGCGTTACACCAATCTATCACCTACACTCTTCCTATTATTAAATTTTCTCCCCTTCCTCTGTCCCTTCCTCCTTATTTTGTCCCCTTTTCCTCTTACTCTTTTTCTCTTCCATACAGTTATTCCACCCCGTCCCCACACACTTATTCAATATTTTTCTCTGTCCTTACTGCTTCCCAACTATCTCCCACCACTTCGACATATGCATGCACTTTTACTTGTTCTGTGTATAATTTTGTTAGCTAAAAATGTTGAATGACACTTGAGGGTTAGATCTCTTTCAAACTCTATGTCTCTCTCTCTTTCTTTCCTTCCCTCTCTCTCTCTTTCTTTCTTTCTCTTTCTCTTTTGTTTCTTTCTTTCTCTCTCTCCCTATCTCCATCTCTCTCTCTCTTCCTTGTTACCTCTATTTTCATGTGCCTATTTGCATATGTATGCATATATAAATGTGTGTGGATGTATATATGTGTACATACACACACATACACACATATATATATATATATATATATATATACGCATGTATATGTTTTAAAAGAGAGAGAGAGAGAGAGAAAGAAAGAAAGATAGAAAGAGAGATACACACTCACACATGCAGGTACAAAGATGTAGTTACATATATGTCATGCAAGTATGTTATGTGGCTATACATGTATACACATACATACATACAAACATACATACATACATACATACATACATACATACATACATGCATAAACACATACATGCGCATACATACATACATACATACATACATACATACATACATACATACATACAAACATACATACATACATACATACATACATACATACATACATACATACATACATACATACATACATACATACATAATCTTTTCTATTATAGGAACAAGGCTTGAAACCTTAGGGAAAGAGGCTAGTCGATTATTTCGACCCCAGTACTCAACTGGTACTTATTTCATCGACCACAAAAGGATGAAAAGGGAAGTTGATCTCGGCTGCATTTTATCGCAGAACTCAGACGAAATCCGCTAAGCGTTTTGTCCGGCGGGCTAACGATTGTTGTTTGTTCCTTCTCAAGCCACGCCTGGCTCATAAAGGCCGGTTTCCTGGTTTCCTTGACGCACAGGTTCCCCATCTGGACGGTACGCCAGTCCGTCGCAGGTGAGCTACAAGATGCAGAAGGAAACAGTGAGAGAAAGTTGTAGCGAAAGAGTCAGTAGAAGTTCGCTATTATCTTCTGCTGGAGCCGCGTGGAGCTTAGGTGTTTCGCTCATAAACACACACATCGCTCGGTCTGAGATTCGAATCCGCGATCCCTCGACCGCGAGTCCGCTGCTCTAACCACTAGGCCATGTGCTTCCACATTCTAACGATTACTCTACACATAATACATGTACATATGCACAGATACATGCTTACATTCATACATCTATATATATATATATACACACACACATACATTCATATACATGTACGCATACGTACATATATACACACATGCATGCATATATACATGCCTACATACATATATACATACATACAACATACATACATACATACATACATACGTACATGCATACATACATACATACATACATACATACATACATACATACATACATACATACATACATACATACATACATACATACATGCAGACAAGCATACATAGATACGTACGTAGGAATGTGTAGGAAGGAAAAAATGGTATAAATGAAATGATATAGTTTGATATGTTTATATATTTGAAAACATCTCGTCAACTATGCTTTTTTGAAGGCAGATCAGCATTCCAATATTTATACACAAACGCACGCGCGCATACACAAACACACGAACTCATCATACACGCACACACAAATATTCCTTACCATTCTCCAAAAAAACCCGAACACTTGTAACAAGCATTCGAATTAATACGAAACAGACTAATCCTAAATGTTACCGAGAAAACAGAAATAATATTGGATTTGGCATTAAAAATATATAATTAAATATATTAGATAAAAAAAAAAGAAGTGAAAAAAATAAACTAAAATGAACGATTTAATAAATTATGGAAACACATACAGAAATAAAGTCATAGAATTTATCTCTTTGCTAAGTTGCAGAACTGCAGCAATCGAAAATTCCCCAAGGACGTTCGTGGCATTAAAAGAGCTAAAGAAAATTAATAATAATAATAATAATAATAATAATGATAATAATAATAATAATAATAATAATAATAATAATAATAATAATAATAATAATAATAATAATAATAATAATAGAAAATTAAAATGTTATGTTGTTTTATTTTATATATATGAATATGAAATTTAAAATGCACATGAAAAGTTAAAAAAGTTTATAGCGAATATACGTAAACACGACTACGTATATGAATGTGTTGGTGCTTATGTATATATGCATGTATATATCTATGTGTGTGTATATATATATGTATGCATGTATGTATGTATGTATGTATGTATATATATACACACACACGCATACATATATATGAATATATACATGTACATATTACACATACGTATTCTCACGCATATGCAAACATACATATATATTCGTACATATATGTATGTATATATATATGTATGTATGTATATATATGTATATGTATATATATATATATATATATATATATATATATATATATATATATATATATATATATATATATATATATATATACATATATGTATATATATATGTATGTATGTATATATGTGTGTGTGTGTGTATATGGATGTATGTATACGCATATGTTTGTGCGTGTGTGTGTGTGTGTACATATTCGTTAACTGGTTTCGGTGATAGAAGTGTGGGAATACTGGGACACTGGAACACCGTCTTTAATAAGTTTTAGTCAATTATATCGACCCCAGTGCTTTGTCTGGTATGTTTTTTTATCGACCACAGAGCTAGATCATAGACAAAATCAACTGCCTGTAAAATGAGGCAACTTAAGCAGAGCACGAAATACAAGTATTCAAGAAGCAGCTGAGCTATCTTATAAATTATTATTTTATTATTATTATTATTATTATTATTATTATTATTATTATTATTATTATATTATTATTATTATTATAATATCATCATCATCATCATCATCATTGTCATTATTATTATTATTATTATTATTATTATTATTATTATTATATCATCATCATCATCATCATCATCATTGTCATTATTATTATTATTATTATTATATTATTATTATTATTATTATTATTATTATTATTATCATTATTATTAATAATATTACTATATTATTATTTTTATTATCATCATCATCATCATCATCATCATCATTATTATCATTGTTATTATTATTATTATTATTATTATTGTTGTTGTTGTTGTTGTTGTTATAGACTTCGAACAACATACAATATCGTGAGGTTGTTGATTGAAGATATTGTGTCTACCGGGGATTCGTACTGTTTGTCAAGTCACGAGGGACCTCAGACAGATAGTGCTTTATGCAATATGCGTTCAGTTCCAAGCAATGCCAACTTTTGCAATACATCTAGATTGTAGAGTATTTCTAAAGTTTTCAGATGCTTTTCAGATTGGGTGGTATTGAACCCAACGCTCAGATGAGAACAGAAATATCTTTTATGTAGCTGCCACATCTTAGCCATCTCATTTTTCATGTTTCCATATTTATTAACCTTTACTCTTTCTTTCATAATGATATGTTTATCTCCTGGCACTGCCATGTCAATTATTAGGCACTCTTGTTTCTCCCTCCTAACGGTTACTATATCCGGCCTTCTGTGCTCTGATGCCATGTCTGTCTGGAAGTCAAAGTCCCAGAGGATTTTTGCCTTCCCCATTTCGTCCATTACCTTTTCCGGTGTGTGTTGGTACGAAACACCCGTAACCTCATATCCATACTTACGGCATAGTAGCCAGTGAAGGTTTTGGGCTACCTTGTCGTGTCTACGCTTGTACTCTTTCTGCACAAGACTTTCACAAGCACAAACAATCTGAGTCACGTTTTCGACCCTCTTCCCACACATTCTGCAGAGGTCCGTGGTACTTGTGTGGTAAATATTCTTTTTCACTGAGTTGGTATTCAATGCCTGGTCCTGAGCAGTGATGTTTAGGCTTTCAGTACTCTTTTTTAGGTCATCCTTGTCAAGCCACCGCCTTGATGCTTCCTGGTCTTTTAATTTGTTGCTTTATTATTATTATTATTATTATTATTATTATTATTATTATTATTATTATTATTATCATTATTATTATTATTATTATATTATTATTATTATTATATTATATTATATTATATTAATATTTATTATATTATATTATGCTATATGATATTTCAGTGTTTACTTACATCTTGCAAGATGTTTCATTTTGTAAATAGCAATGCCACTTTTAGACCAGTCACATTTTTGGATGTTATTAAGATATGAGGTTGAAAGATATTCCCTAGTGAATGCTCTGATATGTCTGAGGGTATATGTACGTGTTAGTTTCTATGTGAAAATGTGATGGTCAGTTTAGATTAAGTTGGTGAACGGAAAATTAATGAGGTAGCAATGAACAGCATGAATTAGTAGTAAATAGAGATTACTATGAAATAATTTAACATTACATGATAACTGGGTACTTTGAATAAATTTGACAGTTTGCATAAAAGGAAAAGAAAATGCAATATCTAATCTAACAATAAAAGTATTTATAAAAATTGAAAAATATCAACTAGATGTCGGTTGGCAGATAAGAGTTTGCTCAAAGAATCTGCCCTCAGCTTCCACCACGGCCTCAAAACGGCTCTGGAACCTGGCGAATGCGTTCCTCGTTGTATCCCCGGGAAGATGTTCGAATACCTCCTTTATCTTGACCACCAGCAGCTCGGCCTTGGTGTTGCAGACAAGATTACATTTATCCCTGACTTCCCATCATCTAAAAGCTAACTAAGATCGTTATAACATTATCTGGTTAGCAACTCCCCTTTTCTTAGTCTAATATTACTAAAGCTTCATATCCTTCATAAATAAACTTTATTAAACGCCAATACAGAAAATTATTCAATAGAATTAATCTAAAACTCAGTTACAGTTGCTATTAATACCAAATAGTTAATAATAAGTAACAAACTGAATTAACTGAGGCTAATTGCACATGCAGAAATACGACTGCATGTCCTTCTTCATTAGTTATGCAATACTCAATAGATTTTCCATGAATGTTTTTGTTTTTATCGTCTGACAATTATTATTCAGCCTTTCTGGATGTGAGACCTCGAGTTACAATAAAAGTAACAAAAGACACATCCAATATATAAGTAATATGTGCGCGTGCATGTTCGCATATGTGTGTGTAAGTATTTATATATATGTGTGTGTGTGTGTCTATGTATGTATGTGTATATATCTATAATATATATATAATATTATATATATATTATATATATATATATATATATATATATATATATAATATATATATATATATTATATATATATATATATATATATATTATATATATATGTGTGTGTGTGTGTATGTATGTATGTACGTATGTATGTATGTACATATATATATGTATATATGTACTGTACCCTTTGTATCGATTTTACAACAGATTATAAGTCTTGTCAACGCAGAACAACACCAGCCTCATTGGAACCTGATCGTATATACCAACTAAATTCTCCGAACAATCTCTTTCCCTATCTCTAACCTCAAACGTCTCTACGCAGAGTTGGTTGAACCACACCAGGAAGTGATAACTTTATCCATCTCTCCGGACTCATCATCATCATCATCATCATCATTATTATTATTATTATTATTATTATTATTATTATTATTTTATTATTATTATTATTATTATTATTATTATTATTATTATTATTATTATTATTTTTCTTCCTTTTTTTTTTCTTCTTTCAAATTTGCTTCCATTTCTTGCCGAGTGTCTTCCTGACTCCTAGGGCAAAGAAACTCATAGTATACAATGGTAGGCCATTAAACTAAACTCAACTAGTTAGTTCATTTTTTTTTTTCAAGTTAAATTAAAATACATGGGTAGTAATAGTTCTCACATCGACAATGCTCTTCTCAATACGTGTGATGTACCAGTTAAGACAATCTTTTGCACTTCTTGCAGTGATGGTAAGCCAGGGATCATTCTCATATAATTTTCATTTCCCTTCTTGATCATTCCTAGTGCTCCTACGTTCACTGGTATTGTAACCGCCTTGAGATGCCACATTTTCTCAATTTCAATGAGTAGGTCTTTATATTTTCTGAGCTTGTCAAACTCTTTCGCTGAGATATTATGATCACAGGGGATGCCCATGTCGATCAATAAGCAAACTTTATTGTTTTGGTCTTTCACAACAATATCTGGTTTATTGGCTTTAATGGTTCGGTCTGTATGTACTGGAAAGTCCCACAGAATCGTTACATTTTCTCCTTCAGTTACAGCCACAGGGTGGTGATTATACCACTTGTCCGCAGTTTTGATATTGTAATGCCGACTTATTAGCCAGTGTAGATATTGGCCAACTCTGTCATGTCTTAATTTATACTCCACTGGTGCTAAGACTTTACATCCAGAGATTAGGTGGTCCACTGTTTCAATCATGTCGTTGCAGAATCGGCATTTTGGGTCTGCTCCATTTTTCATTACATTGGCCTGGTAGTTCCGGGTTAATAGGCTTTGATCTTGAGCAGCCAGGATGAAACCTTCGCTCTCTGCTTTTAACCTTGAGCTCCGTAGCCACTGATGGGTTTGCTTCTGGTCAACATCAGCTTGTTTGCTGTGGGCCACATATTTGCCGTGCAGAGGTTCTCCTCCCACCTATCAGCCAATTGCTCGAGCGCTTTTTTCGTTGCCATTATTTTCACCTTCTTTGCAACAATAGTTGCCATACTTCCCTAGGGTTGTTCACTTTGGGTATCCTGCACGAGATCAATAGCAAATTTTTTGCTTTCCTTTATGATAGAATGAAGCTTCTTTCGTCTCTCGTGATTTTCCACGAGCTTTAGCATCCAGTCATTCGTTATTTCGAGATATTTGGCCAGTCCAATTGTGGTTGTTTTTGTAAGCTAGTTCAAATTGGATCAGGCCTCGACCTCCTTGGGCTCTGGGAAGGTAAAGGCGATCTACGTCTGCCTTTGGGTGGTGGGTCATCCTATTACAACTCAGCAGCTTGCGTATTTTCCTATCTATATTCTTTACTTCACTCATATTCCAGTTCAACACATTGTAGCTATAAGTAACAACTGGAACTGCTAAGGTATTTATAGCTACACCTTGTTACGTGCATTTAGTTCAGATTTCAGGACTGCACGAACTCTCCTATAACATTCCTTCCTGATCTTCTCTTTCATGCTTGCATGCTGAATACCAGAGCCTTCATTTATCCCTAAATATTTGTATGTTTGTTCTTGCTCAAGCTCTCTTATGACTGTGTCAACATCTAACACGACTGAATTTGTAGTATTCACTTTCCCTTTCTGGAAAGTGGCCTTGGCACACTTCTCAAGTCCAAACTCCATCCCGATGTCATCGCTGAATGCTTTCACAGTGCGCAATAGGCCTTCAAGTTCATTATTGTCTTTACCATAGAGTTTTAAGTCATCCATATAAAATAGATGGCTTATTTTTTTATTGGCAATTTTATACCCATACCCTGTTCTGTTTAACTCATTTGTAAGGGGTATTAGGGCTATGCAGAATATTAAAGGTGAAAGTGAGTCACCTTGAAAAATTCCACAGTTGATGTTTATATTTTCTGAGGCAAGTACTCCATTAGAGTGGTATAATTGGAGATTCGTATTCCACAACGACATATTGTGCTTCAGAAGTTTGAAATCACAGGGGAAATTTTGAAGATGTCCAGCGATCTCAAGATCCATGGATGCGGTATACTGTCGAAGGCCTTTTAATAGTCAATCCATGCGGAGCTGAGATTTCTGCGCTTGTTGTGACAGTTCTCAAGGATCATACGATTAATTAGCAGTTGATCTTTGCATCCGTATGAGCCTCGGCGGCACCCTTCTTGTTCAATGGGGAAAATATCGTTCTTCTCCATGAATGCATATGTTTTCTCCGCCAGGATAGATGTTAGGATTTTATACGTGGTGGATAGACGGTTATAGGCCGATAGTATTTGGAAGTTTGGTTTCGTTATTCTTTGGGAGTAGGTAAGTAATACCACTTGCTAACCATTCAGGTGTTTTCTTTGAGTCTCTCATAATTCCATTAAGCAGCTGAACTAGCTTACCGTGTGCCATGGAGCGATGCGAGCCAGAAATTCGGCACCCTATCTTTACCGGGAGATTTCCAATTATGGGCCTTCGTGAGTGCCTTTCTTAGGTCTGCTATTGTGATGTCTTCCTATGCTTGTTGTAAATTTTGGTAGGATCCTTCAGTTTGTATAATCCAATATCTTCTTGTCACTCCAAATCCTTTTCCAAAAGTTTTGAACTTCTTCCATGGGAGGGGGGTCTTTAACGGTTACTTTCTCCTTCCCTATTTCTCTGTAGAATTTTTTGGCATTGGATGTGAACAGCTTATTTTGCTTGTAAAACTTGTTTCTCTTCTCAAATCTTCGTATTCTTTGGGCTTTTGCTTGGAATTATTATTATTATTATTATTATTATTATTATTATTATTATTATTATTATTATTATCATTACTATTACTATTTTTAAGGCGGCGAGCTGGTATAGTCGTTAGCACGGCAGGAAAAATGCTTAGCAGCATTTCGGCTGTCCTTGCGTTCTGAGTTCAAATTCTGCCGAGGCTGACTTTGCCTTTCATCCTTTACTGGTCGATAAAATAAGTACCGGTTAAACACTGAAGTCGATGTAATCGACTATTCACCCCCGCCCCAGATTTCAGGCCTTGTTCCTATAGTAGAAAGGATTATTTTATTTTTTATTATAAAGGCGGTGAGCTGGTAGAATTGTTAGCACGCCGGGCGAAATGTTTAGCGGTATTTCGGCTGCCGTTACGTTCTGAGTTCAAATTCCGCTGAGGCCGAATTACCTTTTATCCTTTCGGGGTCTATTAAATAAGTACCAGAT